>NW_007727525.1:88346-95413 GCF_000696425.1 Galeopterus variegatus
TACAACTATATTCCTGCTGTTTTATAAATTGACACCTCTGAAAGAATTTGCCTGACCCATACGTCTGAGCTAAATGGTCTCCTTCTGTGTTTTCCTAGACACTTCACACGTGGTAGCCCCACTCATCACGATGTGCTGTGTCAGCTTGCCACGGTGTGTCTCCCAGCCTAATCTCCACACTTTGTGAGGACAGGAACTAATTCATTTTTATATTCCCCACACCTATACAGGGTCTGGCATACAACAGGCAAGCAGTTAATGCCGCTGAGTGAATGAATGAATGAATGAATGAATGAATGAATGAATGAATGAATGAATGAATGAATGAATGAATGAATGAATGAATGAATGAATGAATGAATGAATGAATGAATGAATGAATGAATGAATGAATGAATGAATGAATGAATGAATGAATGAATGAATGAATGAATGAATGAATGAATGAATGAATGAATGAATGAATGAATGAATGAATGAATGAATGAATGAATGAATGAATGAATGAATGAATGAATGAATGAATGAATGAATGAATGAATGAATGAATGAATGAATGAATGAATGAATGAATGAATGAATGAATGAATGAATGAATGAATGAATGAATGAATGAATGAATGAATGAATGAATGAATGAATGAATGAATAGTGACAGTCTCATTTCACTCATTGGAATGTTACCCAATCACACTCCAAAGAAACTTTCAGCACTGAAGGGTTTATTTTAACCTGGGAGTAAGTGTAACTAAGAATACATTTATTCTGATACTTGGAGATGGAATAAAAGACAGCTTTGCTATCACAATCAGGGCACTAGGAGGCGGGAGGCCTAGATTCTAGCTCTATCTTTGTCATTAGCTGTGTGACTTCAGGCAACTCACTTAACCTCTCTGAGTTCTGCCCCTCCTTGCCATCTCTCCCCATAATAAGAGGAGACTGGACCTGATGAAATATAAGGTCCTTTTTCACTCTAAATGTTTCAGGCCTCTTTGGTTCCCCGTACTGGCCAGCCACCAAAATAAATAAATAAAAATAAAAATAAATGCTACAGGACTTACATGAAGTCCTAGAAGGTAACCTGGCATTGCAATTACTTATTTAAATTCAAAACTTGCTCTGATGGTAAGTCTGTGCTCTGGCCAGTGATCTCAGCCAACCGTCCTCAACAATCCAGGCCCTTTCTGAACATCCAAATTGAGTTTGAGAACCTACTCTGTGATTTTCTTTGCTCATTAAATCTCATTTGGTTCTGCTAAAGCCCTATTTCTCAAACTTTTCTGCTGAACTATCCACAAAAGCAAAAGAAAGTGAACGATTGATTATTCCAAGAAAACCTGGAAGCAGGTGTGGGAGCTGCCCTCCAGAGACTAGAAACTTATTTAATGTTTTTTTAAAGTTTTCCTTGTTTTTTAAGAAATTTATAGTTAGATCTGTGTTGCATATTTAAAATTCATATGAATTTTGTATTCTACTCTACAAGTATCTGCTTATTTAAAAAATAATGTTTTTTTCCCCAAAACCTTTGAGAGATAAACCACTCAGCATTTATCCTACGTGGAGGAATGGATGATATAGCACATCAAGCCCTGAAAGAGGCATTCCACAGTCTGAGAAGAGAGCTGGAATAACATTTCCCATAATAAGAATAAATCCCAGAGGAGCATCTGCAGGCAGGGAACAGCCCCAATCGCCCTGCGTTCTCCTGCCTCCACCATGCCTGATACTCCACTCCTTGCTGCTCCGATAAAGTGAAACTGGGTGGGACCTTGGGAAAAGTTTACAAAACATTAGAGAGAGTAAAATGGGAAATAAAAACAGAGAACGGGAAGTATGGACAGGCTGGGTTGGGAGGTGCTGGTCTGATCTGCTCCTGGCAAGCTTGTTCCCAGACTTGGTCTGGTCCATTCACAGTGGTGACCCACAGTCAGCCTCAGTCATTTTCTGAGTCCCAAATGGAACACAACCCATGAACATCCTCAGCTCAGTCCTGGCAGGCCCTGGCTGGCCTTGCAGCCTTGAGGCTTCTATTCCTTAACTTCTCACCTCATTCCCCTGCTCTAGGCTCAGGCCCACCCTGGGCAAAATTGCTGTGTAGACTCAAGCTCCCCTTCAGTGACTGGGTCTCCTGGTTCTGCCCCAGCCCTCTCCCTAGGCTTGTGTCCAGGACAGATTCCACAACTGGTTCATAGTGAGGTGGAAATGACTGGAAGCTTCACACTGAACCTTTCTCCACTGATCAGGGATCAAAGCCTCAGACTAGAGCATTGAAAGAGAATGTGGCCGGTTAGCTCAGTCGGTTAGAGCGTGGTGCTGATAACACCAAAGTCTAGGTTTCGATCCCTGTTCCAGCCATCCACCAAAAAAAGAAAGCAAGAAAAGAAAGCGAACCGGAAAGTCCTGTGGAAAGGGACCTTTCTACAGGACAAGTGGGGGCTGAAACCTGCCCACTCCCACCCACAAAGCCACGGCCTCGCTTGTTGTGCCATTATCTCCATGTTATCTCCAAGTTGTGCCACCAGACGAGGCTGCCTGCAGAGCTACCACTTTCTGAGTTGCACTAAGGTGCCCTGCAGGATGAGGTGGTCCATTCTTTATGGATTGTCTTCCAGGAATTGGGAAGCTTTGCAGGGATTAGAAAGAGGCCTCCTCTGGGCACACACAGCCATGGCAAAGGTGTCCCCCTACTCCTGCTGGAAGCAGCCCTGCAGGCACAGTTGAGCTGGTGGAGGACAGGCTGTGTCTCTGCCCTACAAGCCCCCTCAGCTGCGGGCGCTTGTGCACATCATGACTGAACAACTGAGGCATCTGGAAGTCAGGGAGCTTTCCTGGTACCTCAGAAATCCCACCACACAGGGGCAGGTGTTTTTTCTGGTCACCCACATAGACCTCGTTCTCGGCATCCCTGAACCAATATCATGGATTACCCTTGAGCTTTTCCTCATTGTAAGAAAACCCTCTTTATGGCAGAAATGAAGTCTCTTCTTGCCTAGCTGTTTTTAGTCCTGGCTCCAAAGCAAGCTTACTTTTATTTCTTCCACTTCTCGCAATGTTGGCAGAATATGCTTTTCTCATTTGTCTCTTATCTGAAGGCTTTCATCTTCTTGCCATTCCCCTTTTGTTCCTTTCTTCCTAGAAACTTCTTACTTCTTGCCATCCCTGAACGCCCCCTCCAAGAAAAAAACAGGCAGCTCTCACCTTTGAGCATTTACCAAGAAGTTTCCAGGCCACATGGATGTGTCTCCTTAGGAAGGGAGGTGACCCGAGAGAGGACTGGCTCCTTGGGGGCCTAGGGAGGCCTCAGGCCTTTCCCTGGGCAAACGTCATAAGGACAGTCAACTGGGAGTAACTAGGTTTCTGGAGAAAGCCTAGAGGCCGCAGAAAGTTCTTCCAGACAGTTCTCCCCACTGTTGCCATAGACACCAGGAATAATTTCTTCAGCACGGATTTGCATAAGGCTCTGTCAAATGCTGTTTTGAATTACAAATGAAGAAGAACATTCCCATATACCTCACTAAATACGAATGTTAAAAATGGCAACTAGGGGGCCGGCGCGGTGGCACACTGCTACAGTGCGCCGCTTGGGAGCGCGGCGGCGCTCCCGCCGAGGGTTCGGATCCCACATACAGACCGGCCGCTCACTGGCTGAGTGAGGTGCAGGCGCAACACCGAGGGTTGCGATCCCGTTGCTGGTCACGAAAAAAGACAAAAAGGAAAAAAAAAATGGCAACTAGAAGAGGAAAGATAATTTAGAGAGTTTTGTGACCTGAACAATTTATTACCACAGGTTTGGTTGGAGATTTGGGGACTATGGTAGATTAAGGTCAGAGAAAACGTTGGATGTTCAGTTGTTTGAAACATACTGAGTATAATGCTTTGCAAAACATAATCGAGTAGAAACTTGACAGGTTCCTTGATATCCTTAAAATGTAAACTTTATATGAATCATGCAGAATGTTATAGTGCCTTCAAGTTATTCCTGGTATGTTACACTACAGAATATCTTCATTAAGCTTGGCTTCTTAATTAGAGAGCAGAAAGAGAGAATTTAAGACAACTAAAATACAAATATACACTTTTTACAAATACAATGCAATAAAACTCTATAAAAAGGAAAGCATGGAAATGATAAGCATGGAATGCAGGCTGAGGATCTTCAGGGGTGGGGAGCAGCATGGGGAGTGACATGGGGGTGGAGGAACCATACGAATACAGTTCAATGTAATTTTTTTGGTGAGGAGGAGGTGGCTGACCAGTATGGGGATTCCTTGACCTTGGTGTCACAACACCACGCTCTAACCAACTGAGTTAACCAGCCAGCCCCCTCATTGTAAATTATTATAATAATCTTAGCTTTTGTTTTGGATGGTGGCTTCACAGACACTTGTCACAGTAGTAAAATGACTAAATAACCAAGGAAACAAAGGGGGAAAAAGGAAATTGACAAAGTCTAGAAATGTATACATATATAAAACATATTGATTGGATTTCTAAACCAATACCTAAGTGCCCACTGTAGACAGTTTCTTGTATATCTTTCCAAAATTTTTCATCTTGGCATTTTAAAGCATACTGTAATTCCCCATTTAAAAAAAGGAATAAAGAGCACACAGGTACACACACCCAGAGAAAACAAGGTCCTGTAAGTGAACTTCACCGGTGTTATGAGATTTTAAGAAGAGGCTCTCCGGTAACTTATAATACTTATATAAAGACTTTGAAACACAGGGTAGAATTAAATCTTAAGCAAAGGGCCTGAAAACTATTAATAATGGAAACCCACAGCTTCCTCCTGGCTCAGTTCAGGCTGCTCTCCCCTCAGAGCTGTTGGACAGACAGGTCTCAAAGCCACTCCTGCCCGACCTACACTCCTAGGATTAGATGGCGGCAAGGCAGAGGGGCTGGTGAGGACAGAGGGCTCCGAACAAAGCTTCATCCACTTCCCTACCTTCTGGAAAACGTCAGAATCCAACAGAAGAGAGACTAAAGTTTCTCTTTCTGTAAGAGAACTGGGGATAAAAACCTTTGTAAGTCTAGACCCCAAGTGAGGAGAACGTATTAATTCCTCATTCACAATCTCTTTCTAGAAGAAAGGTCCCACTCAGTCCTTTCAAATGGAGACCACAGCTCTCGATCTCTCCACAGGCTACCCCTTTAGCTCCTCCAAGGAAACGCTCACCCAGCCTGCTCCCCGAACAGCCCGCTTCTTCAGTCTCACCCCATGGAAGTCACACGTCTCACACAACAAGCTTGAGCTGCATGTGGGAAAAGTGGGCAAGAAGTGGAGATGAAAGAGGAAATTACACCCCTAGTGGTTACAGACGAGGAAATTACATGAGATTTCATTAAAAATTCATGGAAAGGGGCCGGCCCGTGGCTCACTCGGGAGAGTGCGGTGCTGATAACACCAAGGCCACGGGTTCGGATCCCATATAGCGATGGCCGGTTAGCTCACTTGGGTGAGCATGGGGCTCACAACACCAAGTCAAGGGTTAAGAGCCCCTTACCAGTCATCTTTTAAAAAAAAAAATTCATGGAAAGATTTGGCTTATCTTTAATTCTATTTTTCCATGAACTTTTTGAAGTACTCTCATATTGCTGTCTAATCCAGGCCATTGGAAGTCTGCACCATCTCCATGGTCCCATTCCCACCCACTAAGTTGCCACCATCTCTTCGATGAGCTATTAGATTTCGTTAACATTTCACCCCACAAGTAGTGTGCTGGTAAATATGTAATAATTGGCTCCATGGGGGAAAGTATCTGTAACATGTTGATTTCCATGGCGTAAATATGCTCACTGTGGCCAGTTTGAAGCTACCCAGGTGACGTCACCAGATGCAGAGTGGGGAAATGATATCGCGATCAGCTCTTGTGAGCCAGATTGAGCTGGCTCCCTCACACCACTAACTGTGATGCTTTTATTATAATCTATTATAACTGTGATGCTTTCATTATAATCTATTAATATTTTAACAAGTGGCTCTACAATTGGTCAATATTTAACAGCCATGCCTCAGTTTCTTCATTTTTAAAAATGGTAAAATAAGACCCACTTTTCCAGATTATTGTGAGAACCAAAGTGCCAGGCACGTAAAGTTTTCAAAACACATCAGTCCTGCTTCCCTCACTTCTTCCCCCATTTTTTTCCCCTTCCTTTCTTTTCACATTTCACCCTCATTCCTCTTCCCTGTTGGATCCCACCAGGGACCCAAGCCCAGGGAAGTGCTACTTGATGCCCAGGAGATGGAGACGAGCTCCAGTCAATGGCAAGCACGAATACCGAGAGGACATTTTCTCATAGAAAGATGTTGGCAAATTCTGTGTAACATTGAGGTCTACACGAGGAATGGGTCTACCCATAAAAGGTTCTGTTTGTGTCTGGCATTCCCATAATGATGCCCTTAGGAATCCTTGTGAAAACAGGTTACGAGGCCTGCCTGGTGACAGATCCTACACAACTGTGAGCTCCACATTGTGGTGGATTCTACAGTAACACTGGGACCGTCTTGTACCATAGATACTATGTGAGTTTAATAGGGTTTTGTGAAGTTGCCCCTTTTCCTGTGAAAGACATTTTGTTTGAATGTGTGTTCCCAATTCCAAACCTATTTAACCCACATTTAATTTGACCTGTTAATATTTGGGGGACTATAAATATATAAAGATACAGACTTTATGTTAACAAATGAAAATTATAGGAAGTTTAAAAGTTCTTCCTACATTCTTCCTCCTCCAATAATGAAGTTATACCTCTTTTTCTTCAGAATCAAGTTTCTGGAAAGGGTGGTGTACCCTTTCCTCCACCTCACTCAGTAGCCCACAGAGGCAGGTTCTCACCCACCCACTTCCCTGACATGCCTCTGGCAGAGATCACCCAAGGCTTTGGTAATGGTTGTGAATACAGATCCACAAATTCTTCGATACTTCTCACAGAAAGAGGTGGAGTGCGATTACCCTCCCCTTGTGTATGGACTGTACTTAGTGATTCACTTCTAGTGAATAGGATATGGCACAAATGATGGGTTATTGCTTGCAAGGTTAGTAAAAAGACTACAGTTCTAACTT
>NW_007727525.1:95947-97071 GCF_000696425.1 Galeopterus variegatus
ATATGGCACAAATGATGGGTTATTGCTTGCAAGGTTAGTAAAAAGACTACAGTTCTAACTTGGGTCACTCATATGGAGAAAGCTATGACTCGAGCAGTGCCTTGGAGAGGCACACAAGGGAGGATCCAAAGCCTCCAGCCACCAGCCATGTGAGTGAGCTGTCTTGGAAGTGGATTCTCCAGCCCGAGTCAAACCTTCAGAGACTGCAGCCCCGATTGACAACATGACCATGAACTCGTGAGAGACCCTGAGCCAGAACCACCCAGCTAAGCCACTTCTGGATTTTTGGCCTTCAGAAACTGTGAGATAATAGGTGTTTGTTGTTTCAAGCTGCCGTGTTTTGGGGTAATTCGTTATACAGTAATAGGTAATACAGCTTTCTAGATAGAGGACAGATGCAATAGCTGTGCTTTCACTCTTTACATGATTCAAGTTCTACCATGCTTGACCCTTCTAGAATCATGAATCACTCCTTCTTCTGTATAGTCCCATCTCTCTTAATCTCTCAGCCTCCTCCTCGCTCCCTGGGATTCCCAGTGTTCTGTCCTTGCCCTGTTCTTTTCTCCAGACCCATACATTGCCTAGCTCCTAGACATTTCCAGTTGGATAGACACTAGACACTGTATTAGTTTGCTAGGGCTGCTGTAACACAGTACCATAAACTGGGTGGCTTTGAACATACACTGCCTCATCCACTGTCATGATTTCGATTAACACTTTCACTCCTTTGAAGGCAGGTGACAACTCAAACTCTCAGCAGCAAATGAAGGATGTATTGCTTCACATAGTAGGGAAGGATACTGGCTGAAGTAGCACAGAGAATTCCTGGACTAACATTTTGGCCCTGGGGACTAGAAACCTGGACTCAATACTGCCAGGACATTTTATCTCTCACCACCTCTTTTGCCTGCTTGCTTTGGTTTCTCTTCGAGTGGTTGCCAAATTCTTTTCCTACTATAGATAGACTTTGCCTACAAGCTGGAAAAGACAGAACCTGAGACCACATGGGGTGGTAAAGTATTTCTCCAAAAGAAAGAATAGTGGTCATGTTACAGGGCACACTCAGCTCCTGGCTGAAACTCCCCCAAATTGTTACCAAACTCACCGGTCCAGCTGCCTGCCCC
>NW_007727525.1:97730-98200 GCF_000696425.1 Galeopterus variegatus
GAAGGACCAAGGGCATTTGCTTATCGCTTATTTATTGTCTTAACAGTTGATTGACAACAGATGGCTTACTCAGAGTTAGCAAGCTATACATTAACTGGTACATCAACAGTTTTAAGAACTTACATGAATCCTTTGTTTAGGAATAGGATGTGTCATCCAGGTCACGAACCCCTCCTTCAAGGCTGTGAATACTTTTAGAGAACTACTTGTGTAGCCAAGACATTTCCTCCTTTTGATCAAAATATTCCTCATGAAAGCATTGATGATCAATTTCCTGATTGAAAACGTCTAACTTTTCTTTGCACAGACCCCTTGGCACTGGGAAGGCCCATTCCTAGGTAGACTGATCCCTAAGTACTGGGAGTTTATTCCCAGGTCCTCAGGTCCCATGTCAGGGGGAAAGATGAAATAGCAGTGAGGCCAAATTAGAGCAACATCAAGGGGGGTTAGGAACTTAGAAGAGAGATGCT
>NW_007727525.1:98852-101064 GCF_000696425.1 Galeopterus variegatus
TAGCAGTGAGGCCAAATTAGAGCAACATCAAGGGGGGTTAGGAACTTAGAAGAGAGATGCTGTTTTAAAACCAATGTTTCCAAATGTATCCTGTTATAGAGACAGCAAATTCTTATAAAACTTATACAAATAACCATACTACCCCAAAAGTCATAAGGATACTCACAAACAGTTTTCAAATTTTGGAGCAATCAAATAGGGAGAAAGCAAATGCTTCCATCTTTGTTCATAAAGTATATTTTACCACATTGCTGTAATATTTTACCACATTGCTGTAAGTTATAAATAGCCTAAGAGAGAAAGTTTCCTTAAATCTGGAAAATGAAACATTTAAGTAAAGAACCAACAATGAAAGTTACAAAAACGTTATCGGTTATTTAACTTCATGTAATTAATTTTTGTTTTCCTTGATCTTAATTAGCAGTTTTATAAACCCATCAGATTTCTTATTAGAGTTTTGAAAAACTTTTATACTGTCCATTGATTTTAAAGTTATTCGAAATCTGTGTTTAAGAGTACTTGTTAGAGTCTCTTCCATGAATCTGACTGCAGATGCCGTTAGAGAAAAATCAAAACTTTTTGCAGTTTTACTAAGAATCTGATCAATACTTCAAGAAAACTTTGTTCTAATGTAGGGGAAATTTAGTTCTGAATCAGTTATCTTTTTAATATCAAAGTTCAATTTTTAGAACAAATTAGCTAATTCCCTTTTAATTATAGCAAACTTAATCACACACAAAATTCTTTCATAAATTCACCCTTCACAGACCATTATTACGACTCACTGAGACATTCAATGACATGCTTTAGACTTTCTTGGTCCTATACTTCCTCTTTCTTAAATAACCAGCCATTTTGCTCTAGGACAAAAATTTGCTACATGAGATGCTTTACTCACACAAAAGTATTCTCTTTTTAACCTTCTTAACTACAACTACATCTGCATAACCATAGCTTTCTTCACATCTCCTCTTCTCCTACATAGTGATTCCTTTCTCATCATCAAGACTAAATTAGTCTCATTTATCTAAAACTTGCACAATGAAAGATCATTCTGTTTTACACTGGGTTCATCACTTCAGCTTTAAAAACCTTGGTGGAGAGCTAGCCCCTTCCACCTGGAGGCAGGCAAAGAACAGAGAACACCTGGGGTCTTTATGCAGGAACTGAGGCAGCATCCCCCACCAAGAAACAAGCAAGAAACAGATCACTCCCAGAGTCCTAGGCAGGAGCCGAGGGCAGCATCCCCTGCCAGGAAACAGGCAATGAGCATGCCGAAAACATCACTTCCTTGCAGGATATCAACCACGGCCACTGCCACTGCCATGGCTGCCACAAAAGCAGTTCAACCCCACAGCAGTGGCCACAGCTACAGTGCAGGCAGCCCACCAGACACCTGGCTACAGCAACACAAGGAGAGTCACCACTGGAGACTGGAAAAAAAAGAGGACATCTCTCTCCTCAAAGCCCATTCCAGCATGATAGAAAAACCAACCAACTGCTCTACTATGCCCCTGCTTTATTTCTGATTTTAGTCATTTCTGTCTTCTCTCTTTTTTTCTTGGTCAGTCCAGATAAAGGTTGCAAATTTTGTTGATCTTTTTAATGAATCACTAAAAAAAAAACTAATAAGCAGTCTACACAGCACCACTGATGTAAATATGTTAATCAAACATTAACTTTACACAATTCTTTCAGAGTATAATAATCTTTATACATATTGTATAACTTGTTAAATATGTAACTATGATTCATTTTCTTTGACACTCTGTTATGGGAGATTGAAATCAAGCTCAAAACTCATTTCTCATTATCTGTTTTTTTCCTATTTCTTTTCTGTATCTCTTCTCTTATGATGGTATTGAATTTTCTAAATCAGATAGTTAAGAACATTTTTGTTTTTAAGAGTTCACCATAGGGCCGACCCAGTGGCTCACTCGGGAGAGTGCGGCGCTGGGAGCACCGAGGCCGTGGGTTCAGATCCTATATAGGAATGGCCGGTGCGCTCACTGGCTGAGCGCAGTGCGGACGACACCAAGCCAAGGGTTACAATCCCCTTACCAGTCACAAAAAGAAAAAAAAAAAAAAAGAGTTCACCATAATACATTTCCATATTATATATATATATTAAAAAACCAATAAAAAGGGCCGGCCCAGTGGCGCACTACGCTTGGGAAGTGCGGTGGCGCTCCCACCGAGGGTTTGGATCCCA
>NW_007727525.1:101861-102674 GCF_000696425.1 Galeopterus variegatus
AGACAAAAAAGGAAAAAAAAAAAAAAAAAAACCAATAAAAAGACCTCTAGCATACTCAAATACCATGCTGTTTGACCAGTAAACCCACACAGGTAAATCTGAAAACTTTTCTCATAGTGGTCTGATTTCCAAAAAAAAAGCCTCTACCTTTTTTTCCTTCAGTTCCAGTTTCAAATGAGATTTGGGTTAAATATTTGTATTTACACTTAGCTAATACTGGCTGAATTGTATAAGGAAAACAAAATGTCCAAGTGACCTTGATTTTTTCCCCAACTGCCTTCTGTTTTAACACTTGCAGAACTCTGTGCACAGAGAGACAAATTTTGTCCAGAGACTTAGCCAATTTTAACTGTTTCTGCTTCTCAAGCTCGCCTAGACAAACTCAGAAAAGAAAACATTTCCTTTTTGGTCATTAGGTCTTTCATGACCTAAAGGCACAAACTTAGTTACTCAAACCTGAACAGACAGAGCTCTCCCAAACAAACAAAACGCTGGCTTTTATGGCCTTAAATCATTTCTCACACCCAAAATGGCACCTTTTAACAAACAAACGGTGTCTCACACCCAAATGGTACATTTAACAAACAAACGGTGTAGAAAGAGGTCTCCCAGAGAGGTCCGACCAGCTCACCAGCTCTCGGAAACTGTCAGAGCCCTCACTTACACTGCCTTCCTTCACCAACCAAAAGGCAGGGAATCAGTGCTTACATCACCGCTGGAAATCAGGAAAAGTCCTCAAAATCTCCGCCCTGGGGGTGGCCTACCCCAGGCAGCTGGTATCCACAGGTGGCCCCAGCCTCACTCCCACAGAAG
>NW_007727525.1:103473-105801 GCF_000696425.1 Galeopterus variegatus
TAAAAATGGAAGTCAGCTTTTATTCAGGAATACCAGTGACTTGAGGAAAGATATTAGGCTAACGCATCTCTCAGGTAAGCTTGAAGGAGGACGGCCAGGCTAGAGCCATCTTAAAGACTCAGGTTTACTGAGGGGTTTCTAAAGAGGGGGTTGAGGGAATGGAAGGTGGGAAATGAAAAGCAGGAGGGAGGGGCCCGTGAGCAGCGAGGGCTTCGTGCAAGGTCTCAGGTGCAAAGTCTCACCAAGACTCGTCCTGTTTCTGCTCCTGTCCTTGCTGTTATCTCAGGTCCTGCTGGAGGGGTGGAATCAGCACAGCTTTATGATGTCTTCCTTGGTTTCCCAGTGTCTGGATAGTATGTGCAAGTCTGCAGTGCCAGGCTGGCTGGAAAACAATTTTACATACGTGTAACTAATGTCATCTTGCCCCATAACCAAGGTCCAAAATATCAAATAACCATGGGAAAAGAGAACTCAGAGAAATACATGCCAAGAAAAAAACTGTGTCTTTCAAAAATCTTTTAGAGCCCATGTGGTTTTAGGTCCCAACATGGCTTCAGTCCTGCTCACTCCAACAGTCAGATAGAAATGACATGGGTCCACCACATAGGCACACAAGGAGAACACCTTGTGAAGGTGACGGAAGGGAACAGGATGGTGCAACCACGAGCCAAGAAACCACCAGGACCTAAGAGACGAGTCTGGAACAGGTCATTCTATGGTCTGTGGATGGATGACTCCACCCCTAAACAGCCTTGTGTTGTCTCCTGAACTCCAGACCTATACATTAACTGGTTCCTAGACACTGGACACTGCATTAGTTTGCTAGGGCTGCTATAACACAGTACCTGGGTGTTACAGCAGCCCTAGCAAACTAATGCAGTACTCTAAACTGGGTGGCTTAGAACAATAAAATTTATTGTCTCACAGTTCTGGAGGCCAAAAAGCCCCAAATTAAGGTGTTGGCAGGGCCATGCTCCCTCTGACAGTGCTGGGGAAGGATCTGTTCCAGACCTCTCTCCTGGTTTCTAGTCATTTCTTGGCTCATGAATGCATCACCCTGATCTCTGCCGTCATCTTCTCCTGGTGTGCTTGTCTGTCCCTGTATTCAGCTTTTCCCTTTTTATAAGGGCACAGTCATATTGGATTAGGGCTATCCTGCTGACTTTACTTATCTTGATTACAGCTGCAAAGATCCTATTTTCAAATAATATCACATTCTGAGGTACTGAAGGTTAGGATTTCAATATATGAATTGGGCAGGGACACAATTTAACCCAAAATTGGTATAACAATACTAGTACAGAACCCATTGTCCTTGCCTGTTCTTATCTCCCTCCATTTCCCAAACTGGTTGCTTTCCCAGTTATAGACATCACCACATGCCCGGTCATTCAAACCGGAATCTTCTTTTTTCTTCTATATCCAAGCATTCATTAAGTCCTGCTAGGCCTACACCTTAACTGTTACTTAGATAAGCCCTCTTCTCTCCAATCCTGGGGTGGCACTACTTAGGTCAGGTTTTTAAGATTTCACATCCAGATGTTACAAACACCTCTTAAATAGTCTCTTTACCCCCAGTCATGGCTTTCTGTTCTGCCCACTCCACTCCCTCCTATTCCACCAATCCATCCAGTACCCGGAAGTCTGCATGATCTGTCCAAAATACATAGGTTTTTTTCCACCACTTCAGAACTTTTTCAATAAGTCCCAATAATGACCAGATAAAGCACCGAGTTCTTGGTAAGGTTCACCAGCCCCTGACACTGTGGTCTCTTTACAGCCTCGCCTCTGGCATTCTTTCCTCCAAACTGGAATGCTTGCAGTCCCCCTAAGATTGGGCTTCCGTTCCTCCCCAGCATCTGCCTCATTGTTTAAGGCTTAGCTCAAGAATTTCTCTGGGAAGTCTTCCGTTCCTGGACCCTCAGTTGCCTTGCTCACAGACTCTCTCTGGGCACCTTTGTAACAAGCCTGTGCCCCTGTCCTAGCTCTTCCTACCAAGGCTGTCACCAACTACTGTCCCAGATCAGCAACCTCACCAAAGCAAAGTTCCCCCCCAGAACCCCACTGTAGTAGTCCATTTTTGTTGCTTATAACAAAATATATAGAACTGGGTAATTATAAAGAAAAAAAAATTTATTGCTTACGGTTTCTGAGACTGGGAAGTCCAAAGTTCATCTGGTGGTGGTGACAGTGAACCAGGGGTCTCACATTGCAAGATGGTGGAAGCAGAGAGAGCAGGGAGAGAAAAACAGACTCTCATCTTCTTTTAAAGCCCTCAGAACCACCCCCCGACCACCGTTTTTAATCCATTCACTATGGCATGGTGCT
>NW_007727525.1:106458-108532 GCF_000696425.1 Galeopterus variegatus
GAAAAAAAAATTTATTGCTTACGGTTTCTGAGACTGGGAAGTCCAAAGTTCATCTGGTGGTGGTGACAGTGAACCAGGGGTCTCACATTGCAAGATGGTGGAAGCAGAGAGAGCAGGGAGAGAAAAACAGACTCTCATCTTCTTTTAAAGCCCTCAGAACCACCCCCCGACCACCATTTTTAATCCATTCACTATGGCATGGTGCTACAATCCAATCACCCTTTCAAAGTTCAACCTTTCAATTACCGTAATAGGATTTCCCACCCTCTCAACAGTCATAGTGGGGGCTAAGTTCCTAAAACATAAAACTTGGGGGACACAGCTCAAGCTTCAGGGAGTTTGGAGACATAATTCAATCCACTACACCCACTAAGTGTGTGGGGCTCCCACCCTGCTCTGGGGAAACTTCAGAGTGTCCTGATGGACATTGTGAGAGAGGTGCCAATCAGAGTGATCACTCAGGCCCCAAACCAAGCTTGGACACAGATGGGCATTGACCCTGCTGGGCAGCAGTGGGTGAGGTCTTACATGCTGTCCAAGTGAGTCCTCTCTGGCACCAATGTAGGCACCAGCTGGCAGAGGCCCTGCTCAGGCAAGGAGAGGCTAGGCACTTGTTAGGCGATGATGACTCAGCTCCCACAGGGCTCCAGGATCTGGCCAGTGTCCNGCTAAGCACCAGTAATAGAGCAGTTAGAACATTCATTTCCTGTCATGGAACAATGAAGTGATCTTTTAGACCACAAGCTCTGGAAGGACAGGGATTGTGTCTTCCTTGGCAGATCCCATACTAAGCACAGACAGGGACCATAGAGGGTGACTATACCAGCAGCAGCCATCTATTGGGCACCGTCTATGTGCCAGACACAGTGCTAAGAGCTTTATGTGTACTCAATCTTTTAATCTTCACAACAGTTTCAGGAGGTTAGGGTTATTATCTCCATAGGTGGGGATACTGAGGCACAGAGAGGTTATGGAATTTACTGAGGTTGTACATCTCATAAGAGGCAGAGCAGGGATCTGAACTTGGGCTTTGTGGCTCAAGAGCCCACATGCTTAGATTTTATATTCTATGGCCTATCAGCTAATATTGGTTAATTTTTATGAATAAAATTAAGATGTTAGCATCTTAATTTTATTTAAGTATACACAAAGTCACTTTTGGGGTTACTTAAAGTAATCACTTTAAGGCTGTAGGTTTTCATCCTCTAAAGCAGCTAAGACTTGAAACCACTGTCGGGGAAGCACAGGCCATGGGTACTAAGAAGCCATAAAAAGAGGAACATACAGTGTTTCTCCTTTAAGCCCCAAACCGAAAGCCACAAGGGCAAAGGCTCTGATGCAGCAGGATAGATTTGATGGAGCTGCTTCTCACACAGGCCACTGTCGTGGGTTGAATTGTTCCCCCCAAAAAAGATATGTTGAGATTCTAACCTTCAGTACCTCAAAATGTGACCTAATTTGGAAATAGGGTCTTTACAAAGGTAATCAAGTTAAAATGAGATCATTAAGGTGGGCCCTAATCCAATACAACTGGTGTCTTTATAAAAAGGGGAAACTTGGACACAGACAGCATGCACATGGGCAGGGAGAACACCATATACAGTGAAGGCAGAGCGAGCGGTGATGCACCCACAAGCCAAGGAATGCCAAAGATCACCAGCAAACCAGCAAAGTGAGGAGCAAGGCATGGAGCAGGCGCTCCCTCACAGCCCTCAGAAGGAACCAACTCTGCCAACTCTTGATCTCAGACCTCTAGCCTCCAGAACTGAGACAGTCCATTCCTGCTCTTTGAGTCCCCAATTCGTGGTGGTACTTTGTTACGGCAGGCCTAGGCAATGAATACAGCCACTCTGTAAGTGCTCCTGGGTGGTAGGAGAGGCAGGATTGACATACCGATGGTACATGATTCTCCTGATCAATACAGGGAGGCCAGCAAGGGATGAAAAAGCAACAATGGCAGGAGTGAATCGTATAAATCCCTGGGGCTGAGGAGGGCTTCATAAGGACTCAGGTGTGACCTACCATCTTGAAAGATGGATTAGATGGGGGTGAACCAAGAAGAGAAGCCTGCAGG
>NW_007727525.1:109697-111662 GCF_000696425.1 Galeopterus variegatus
TTTTATGTACTCTTCAATCTTTTCATCATCACCATCTGTTTTATTCAGTTCTGTGACTGTCTAGTTATACTGCTAATTTAAATAATATTTACCTTTCCTTTAGTCAATATTTGACATATTTAGTAAATGTTATACTATTATACTGCTTAAATATTTATTAAGCAGTTAAAATTGAGTCTTTACCTCATTTAATATTTATCTTTTGAACAGACTAGGTACAGCATAGTCATAGCAGGATCCAGAACTTATTTTTAGTCTACTTGACCAGAAGTCATTCTGCACACCTGGAAAGGTATTGACCAAAGCAGTTCAACAAAGAGGAACCAACCTGTACATCAACAGGAGGCCTGTTTATTAATGACCCCAAAGCCAAACTTTGTTGGAAGAAACTAGGTAATATTTAATTAAAATTACAAATTAATTTGGAAGCATAGGCTGAGTATGTCAGTAAACTCACACTGATTTAATGCCTGGAACAATTCTTCATATTCTATGTTTCTTTTTCAGGTAAAATTCTGAAAATCCAGTATTCTTTCTCCTATAGCCACAGTGAGTCAGCTTCTGTGTGGCCAAAGCAAACTGGTAGAAGGTAGGAAAGAAGAGGTAAGACTTATTCCCTTGACACCAGTAAGTGCTTCAAATCCCACTGAGAAGGAAGGAAGGAAAAAGAACCCTACAAATAGCCTGTGGATCTGTAACCCAAAGGTCATTCATCCTGCAAACATTTGGGGAATATCTACTGTGTGCCAGGCACTACACCAGATGCTAAGGCTACGATGTTAAACAAGACAGACCGGGTTCCTGGTGCCTTTGGGAGGAACAGAAAATTGTCAAACAAGAAAAAATTCAGATGCTAATCATTACAAGAAATTTTTAATAGGATAATTTGATAGGTAACTAGTGACTCTGGATTTCAGGTCAAAGAAGACCTCTTTGTGACAGCTAAGTCTGAAAGATTAGAAGGATCCAGCCATGGGAAAATCAGGTAGAAGAGCATTCCCAGCAGAGGACATAGTTAATGCAAAGATTCTGAGGCAGGAAAAATTTTGGCAGCTTCTGGAAATGGAAAGTAAGTCCATTTNGTGACCTACCATCTTGAAAGATGGATTAGATGGGGGTGAACCAAGAAGAGAAGCCTGCAGGAGGAAGGCCCAGCAAGAGGAAAGGGATAGAGGGCAGGTTGCACGGGTGTCCCGAGAACAGCGAGTGGACCAGCATGATCAAATGCAGGGCTCTGGCAGAGAAGAGTTTGGATGGCAATGACTTACAGAAATGAAGACCTTAAAATATGGCATGATGCCATCTGCTAGAGATCAACGCAGAGTGCGTATAACACCATGTATTCATTAAGCAAGTGCGCTTAATGCTTACTGTGTGTGTGATAGTACACCATGTGTGCACACAGTTCATGAAATCTCAAGACAAACAAAACGCTGAGATTTCAGCCAGCCTTCATCATTGATGACAGGTGCAGCTGATTTGATTTTCCAATTTACTGCCAGCTTTTAGTTAAGCTGAATGATTTCTTTCAATAGTCCTAGTACTAAACTCCTCTGAATACTTTGAATAAGGAGATAAGGTTTTTATTAAGGGACCCCAGATCTGGGTACAGGAAAGTCACCTAATTTTATAAACATGCAAGTACTAAACATACAGAGTTACCATACCTAATACTATAAGTTAGAGTATTTTGAAAGGAAATGATCTTTTCACTACAGCCTTCCTAAAGTCCTTCTTCTGCTAGAAAAAACCAGAAATGAAATCCAGCCCTCTAAAAAGATTTTTTTTTTAAATTAATGAATGTCAATTCTCATGTTAGAAGTTTATTAAATGTCTTTTATGTACTCTTCAATCTTTTCATCATCACCATCTGTTTTATTCAGTTCTGTGACTGTCTAGTTATACTGCTAATTTAAATAATATTTACCTTTCCTTTAGTCAATATTTGACATATTTAGTAAATGT
>NW_007727525.1:111886-113766 GCF_000696425.1 Galeopterus variegatus
GCAAAGATTCTGAGGCAGGAAAAATTTTGGCAGCTTCTGGAAATGGAAAGTAAGTCCATTTACCCCCCAAAAATGTGCACGATGATCATGTACTATTTTACAACGAGAAAAAAGTGCTATTTTGGAGAAGAGTTCATATCCTTCAACACTTGTGGGCTTGATTTCATTAATTTCTTAATAAAATTCTGAATGTAGAAAAAACCTTTTAGGCACCCTGATATTCATAGCAGCATTATTAATAATAGTGAAAAAATAGAAACAAACTAAATGTCCAACAACAGAGTGGTTATATAGATTGCAGCATATCCATTTGTTGGGGATTATATAGTCAATAAAGTACTTTTGAGATAGTACTAAATGAAAATAAACAATGTAAAATTGATGATCTTGGCTATATAAAAATAAAAAATACAAAAAAAAAANAAAAAAAAAAGGAAAGACAAACATTTAAGGTGATTTTGTTTGAGGGCAAAATTATTTTTCTATATGATCTTCTCTGTTTTCTAAATTTCCTTGAATTAACATGAATTGTTTTTATGATTAACAACAACAACAACAACAACTTGAACCTTTTAATAAAATAGTCCTTTCTCTCCTCTCTGCTTTTTTTTTTTTTTTTTTTGGTGGCCAATATGGGGATCTGAACCTTCGACCTTGGTGTTATCAACACTACACTCTAACCAAGTGGGCAACCCACCAGCCCACTCTGGTTTGACACTCCCCAAATGTTTTTCCCCTTCCCACCTCATTCAGGAGGTGTGCATACATGGGCTCTTTTAATGCCACTGCAATAAACAGACATACCTGAGGGTATAAATATATATGCATCAGTGAGCATGTAAATACCAATGAGCCATGTACTCTGTAAATCATAGTAGCTGTAAATGCTGATTAATAATGGGCTGTGCTATCAGCCCAGCGACCACATTGAGCAGTTAGCACCTGTATGACACATGAAAGGAAAAAGAAAGGCAATGGTGAAGAGGGAGAAGAGATTTTGATACCCTGGTGGAAAGGGAACTCCTACAGGGAGAGGCACTGAACAGAAGGGGAAAAGCTAAAGGTTACCTATGGCCATGGGTCTAGAATTCAGAATCACAAGAAAACTAGGGTTTGGGGAGTCTCACAGATTGGATTCTCTGGGAAACGGATTCTGCAGGAGATTTGCAAGCAGGTCATTTGTTGGTTTTGTGGGTTGAATTGTTTCTCCCCAAAAGATAGGCTGATAGAGAAGATAGACCTGGCTCCGAGAGCATGAACCAGCTTTAGAGACCTTTGCCCAACCTCGCAACCCATCATCCAATTGTGTCCAAAACCAGAAAAAAAATGCAGCCTCTGTTCTGGCAAGTGAACTTCTCCCCTGGAGGATGGAGAACTCTTCCTTTTTGTCAACTTAGACCAGCCTTCTGTGACTCAATTTTTTCCACCTTACCCAATCATGCCCTTTTCTCTCTGTCCCCTACCTAGTCCCACCAGACAAAAAGATTTGCCGAATTTTCTCTTTTGTACTTTTCTGTGCAACTTTTTACAAAAACACACATTCTCTCCCACCACCTCCCAGACCGCTGCTGAGGCTAAATGCTTGGGAACACCAGGGCATATGTCTCCTTTTCTCCACATGGCAGCTCTTGAAATATTTGACACATTTTATATTCTCCCTAAATCTTCTTTTCTCCAGGCCAAATATTCCCAGGACTAGGTAAACACTAAGTTTCTGTCCAGCTGTACAATTCAGTTACACTAAGAGATTCCTTGATTGTCTTCTCATGACATTGTTTCAAACATTTAGTCAATCATCATGTATTTATTAAGCATCTATTTTGGACCAGGAACTTTGCTAGGTTCTGGGGCTACCACAATACACAAAAAATTCCTACCCC
>NW_007727525.1:114296-179949 GCF_000696425.1 Galeopterus variegatus
TTTGGACCAGGAACTTTGCTAGGTTCTGGGGCTACCACAATACACAAAAAATTCCTACCCCGTGAGTTTATACTCTGCAGCAGAGAAGGTGAAGAAAAATCTCTCCGGTACAAGTGCAATGAATCGGCAGCTGAGTGAAGAGGTCAAGAGCACAGGACTTGAGTCGTACTGCGCAGGTTCGAATCTCATCGCGACCACAAACTAGCTGTGTGTCCTTGAGATACTTAATCTCTTGTGACCTTAGTGCCTTCATCCACCAAAAGGGGATAACAACAACACCTACCTTAAAGTGTGATCATGAGGGATTAAATGAGCTTATACATATAAAGCTCTTTAAATGGTGCCTGGCATATAGTAAGGACTCAGGGAAAGTTTTCCATGATTATTGCCATTATTATGACTGTGAAATTAAAGATTCTATGGGAAAGAAAGGCATCAAGGATGATGTTCAGGATTCCACCTGATCCACTAAATGGAAGGGAGAGCCACTGACCTAGACGAGAACTCAGGAAGAGGAGCAGGCCTGGGGATAGGGGATAAGTTTGTTTTTATACATCTTAGGTTGAGGGAACGGTAAGACAGGCAAAAACAGTTGATCGGAAGACATCTGGATATAAATTTCTGGAGCTCAGGAGACAGGTGTGGATTGGAGTTAGAAATTTTTCAAATCTCTCAATATCCTAACTATCCTTTTCTGAACACTCTCCATGTTCTTAGCCTCTAAAAAATAAGGTATCCAGAATGGACACNCCTTTTCTGAACACTCTCCATGTTCTTAGCCTCTAAAAAATAAGGTATCCAGAATGGACACAGAAGTTCAGATGTGGTCAGACCAGCCCAGAGTACACATACAGATAGGAAGGAGGACAGACAGAGCACTTGGGAGCTGGACACACAAAGAATGTGATATGCCATCCCCACCCTAATGGAGTTCACGGCCAGTACCTCAGTTATTACTGAGGTGGGTATAAATTTCTGTCCACAAAAAGAAAAACAAAGTTCTTTGTTTTCTTAGATCTTAATTTCTATTAGGAGCACCCTCCTATTGGGTGGCAGAAACTTAATTTCTCTCAATTTGGGTTTCCCTTGTCCTTTGCCTGGTGCAGTGTCTAGGTTACAGGGTATCTCCAGAGGCATTGAGAAGGAGGAATTTCTATTAGGAGCACCCTCCTATTGGGTGGCAGAAACTTAATTTCTCTCAATTTGGGTTCCCCTTGTCCTTTGCCTGGTGCAGTGTCTAGGTTACAGGGTATCTCCAGAGGCATTGAGAAGGAGATCTTGGAACCCCACTGTCATCTGTGCACACTTGCAGCTAGTGAGGGAGCCAAGCCATCAGCCTCTCTGCTCCTCATTTACAGGTCCACACCAGCATCCTTCCATTCCTCTCCTCCCACAGGGCTTTTCAGGTCTAGGATTCTTTCCTCCTCCCCATGCCCCACCTCCCTGTCTTCTACACCTCTCGGAGGTGGTCCCAGAGAAATGCTAGGAGGCCAGCGGAGGACCTGCCTAGATCAACACATGACAAAAGCCATTTCCATCTTAGGTCCTCCAAGGAAGGCCAAGCCCTGGGAGGGGCAGGGTGCAAAGCAGCCCTTTATCAGAGACCCACGTTGTCTATTCACCCATCAATTCCGCTCCAAAATAGGTCACCAAAGTAAAAAAAAATACTGGAAAATAAAAACATGTTGTACTACTTCCAAATATCATGCCTCAAATAATTCACCCCATTTCTGCCCTTTGAAAGTATGTGGGTCCACCCATGAGGCTAGACTCCAGAAATGAATTGATTCTCATATTTTTAAACCTGATCTCCTCTGTCCACTGCCAGACTCCTGGTTCCATGATTTTTCTTCCATTCTGAAAATTCCCAGCACTCAGAACTTGGTGCTCTGGCTCAGTCAGCTCTCCACCTGCAGTGTGTCCTGGTGTTTAAGGCAGAAGGGTGAAGTGATCAAAACCAGAGGCAAGTAGGAAGATCAGAGTACGTTTGCCACAATCCAGGTAAGATGGGAGGAAGGTCTAAACTAAGTCAGGGCCATTGGGTGTTCAACCCCCTTCCCTTGGGGGGATGCCAAGGCCACTCCAAGGAGCTGGATAGAAGGTATAATGCTGCGGTCAAGGCTGAGTGATCAGAGGAATCAGAAAAGCAAGCAGTAGGTCAAGCAGGATTCTTCTAGTTGTACATAGATACCCCTAGTGACTTACAGTGAGATTCTCAAGTAGGTCTGGCAAGTGCATAAATTGCATTTAAAGAGGTAACTTGAACAGTGATGGGAATGGCAACAATGGAGAGGAGACAGATTTATCTACAGACTCCTATAACCAGTTGGAGAGCAAAGGATCTGATAAATTAAAATTTTATATTGTAGGGGAGGAAAAAAACTTTTCTCTACCCTCTTCTAAGAGGGCCTATGAATTAAACTGACAAAAGACAGGTTAACAAAAGAAAGGACATATAAATTTCATCTGATGTTAATATTTTAATTTATTTAACATGCACGAAGATCTTCATAGAAAAGAAATGAAAACCGAAAGAGGCAGTTAGACCCAGGGGCTCATATACCATTTTAACAAAGGGTGATAAAATCTGTGGAGAAGTGAGAAGACAAAGAAAAGGGGTTTGAGATTCTAGGTTGATAAATTATAGGAAGGTAAATATACAGGGGAAACTGATGATAGATAAGGGTTGTTTTAGTAAGGTTTGTTTGTGCAGATCCATCTTAGTGCCGATTTTCTGTTTCCAGTGATAAGGTCTGTTCTCCTGCCCCTACAGGAGAGGGGAGGGGGAACACCTTCACAAAGGGAAATTTATGTCCTGCTTTTATGCAGATAAGAGGAGCACACAGAGCTCTTTCTGCATTGGCTCCTTCTAAATTGCCTTCAGCTCCAAACAATGCTTATGCCAAAATGGAATATCTTGGGGGGGGCATATTCTAATCCCCTCCAATATTCAAGTCTGGGGTGGTAAGAGGAATAGGAGGAACATGCCCAGGTTTTTGACTTGGAGTTTGGTGGGAAGTTGTGGCATTCACTAATGCAGAAAAGAAAGGAAGTGGGCAGGGACAGGGAGATGAGAATAGGTGTAATAGAGAGAGGCAGAAAGCACAAGCTGGAATTATGAGACTGTGATGCTAGAAGCATAGGAGATGAAGCAGTCTTGAGTAACAGCAAGGTCCAGAATGTGGTCATGATATCAAAGAAGAGCAGAAAGCACAAGCTGGAATTATGAGACTGTGATGCTAGAAGCATAGGAGATGAAGCAGTCCTGAGTAACAGCAAGGTCCAGAATGTGGTCATGATATCAAAGAAGGCAAAACTCCTTGGAAATGAGTAGATCAAGCACTTGAGAGCTGCGGGTGTTGGACGGGTTGTCCACATGGACACAGAAGCTGCCCAAGGCAAAGGCCTCTCTTCCTGGCATTGAGGCCATGCCAATCTGTAATTGCACACAGCAAATTAGCTACCTATCCCAGCTTTTGTCATCTGAAACAATCTGTGAACATTCCTTTCATATTACTCTTCAAGCTGCTGATGGAAATAAAAACTTACCTTGAACATACTAGGGGAGTTCCAAATACGCTTTTACAGTTATGAAGTATTTTCTTTTACATAATTAGGAAGAAATGTCAAGACAACTTTCTTTGTATTCAGTCAACAAACCCCTCACCTCCTAACTCTCCCATGACAACTGGATCATAAAGCATGACAGACGGTGGTTTATTTCCTGCATTTTATAATGTGTAGGTAAGTCATATCTCCCTGAATCTACTGACCCCAGGTCCTGTAAATATTAAAAGGCTGCAGTGGATTGAATTGTCTCCCCAAAGTTTAATGTGTTGAGGGCTTGGTGCCCACTGTGACAGTGTTAATAGGGTGGGAAATCCTATTATGGTCATTGAAAGGTGGGTCTTGGGGCCGGCCCGGTGGCGCACTGCGCTAGTGGGCCGCTTGGGAAGCGCGGTGGCGCTCCCGCCGAGGGTTCGGATCCCACATACAGACCGGTTCCCGCTCACTGGCTGAGCGAGGCACAGGGGCAACACCGAGGGTTGTGATCCCGTTGCCGGTCCCGGTCCCGGTCCCGGTCCGGTACGGGGGCGACACTGAGGGTTGCGATCCGTTGCCGGACACGGAAAAGGGAATGGATACAAAGGCTATATGTCTCCCAATAAGATATATGCAAAATGCAAAAAAAAAAAAAAAAAAAAAAAGGGTCCTGGGCTTTCTAGCTGTGATGCGCTTTCTGTTGCACTTAGACCTGAAAACTCAAATTTCATTTTCAAGTCTAGGGTGGTAAAGGGGATGGGAGGGTGAGCAGGGAGGTAGGATGAAGGGGTGCTACTGTTATAAACAGACTGGGCTGGCAAGGAGCCTTGAAGAATGAAGACAAATTGAGTCTGAGGAGCTGAACTCTTGCCCAGGCCCTGCTCTTCTTAAGTCTGTGAATAGGGCAGGTCACTGAACTTTGGTTTCCCTGTCTACTAAGTGGGGATCTTACCAGTTTACTATGCCTGGTTACTAGGTTAACATGGGAACATAGGTGAAACAATGGATGGGAAAGTGCTTTGTAAACTCTCAGCCATTAGAGATGTGCATTCTTTTTACTAGGGAAGAAACTGTTAGGGCTGCATTTCAAAAATCAGGAAGACTGTGTGGCATATTGACTCTGCCCATTGATATGCATAATCCTTCCCATTAGTAAGATCCTTTGAAAACCAAGGGCTTTCTGAAGAGTGGCTCAATTCTGGTTACTGAGAAAAGTTTCTCCTGCCATTCTAACCTAAGCTAGGCCTCTCTAGGCCCATCTCAGCACAAAGTGGCAGTGAAAAATATCTGAATGCAAAACGTTTTAACAAAGTCATTTTACATTTCCTGGAGGTCTCAGGGCAGAAGGGTGCAACCCAGAAGGAGGAATGACGCTCCTTCAACAAAGAGGGAAACATCCTCAAATCCTCTGTAGACAATCCCCTCCCCTAGAACTGTCCTGAAGGCAGCTACTCCCCCAAATACCTCTCCTCTTTCCCTAAACTCGTGCCTTCTCCATTTCCGCTCTCACCTCTTGGTTTTTTCACTCGTATGTGAATAATTTTCTGTTTTTTTTTTTTTTTTCCTTTTTGTCTTTTTCCGTGTCCGGCAATGGATCGCAACCCTCAGTGTCGCCCCCGTACCAGACCGGGACCGGCAACGGGATCGCAACCCTCGGTGTTGCCCCCGCGCCTCGCTCAGCCAGTGAGCGGGAACCGGTCTGCATGTGGGATCTGAACCCTTGGCGGGAGCGCCGCCGCGTTTCCCAAGCGGCGCACTATAGCAGTGCGCCACCGGGCCGGCCTGTATGTGAATAATTTTCTGATGCTCCTTTCCACCCATAACCCAAACAGCCTAGCACAGTCCAGCAGCTCAGCTTTAAAGGTGCATTAGAGGAAAAGTTGTAAATACTTACTTTTTCCCCAATGACACTTAATTTTCCAGCTGCCTCTGCCCTGAGCCTATGTATGTGCTGTGGAGATTTAGGAGGGTGGCAAGAGGAGAGGTAAAGCTCTCGAAGACTTTGCCTCCCTCCCACTCTCCTTTAGCTCCTAGGGACAGCTTGCTAACTAACTCAGGAGAACCTCCCGCTCTCAAAGCTGGAGTCCTTGGGTAAGCTGTTGGCCCCACACTGTGGCCCACTCCCTCCTTTCTCTCCCCATAATTACAGCTGCTCTACAAGTCTGAGTCCCCAGCCAGGTAAATGGCTCATGCATTGTCCAGTAAAGTGAAGATTACCAATAGTGTGCTATGGGCTCTGAGGTATTCAAGGGAAATATGACCCAACTCTGCTTTGGAGAAGTTTCAAATCTATTAATCCAGGAGAGTAGTGTTTCATATGTTCTAGTACTCAAAGAACCTTAAATCTGGATGAGACCTCCGGAGAACAAAATTCAGTCCTCTGCCTTTTAGCAGGAAAAATATCTTTAATTTACATGTAAAATCCTTGAGGTTGGCCAAACTAAGTTATTCTCACAGGGTCACACATTTGTCTGGGACAAGAACCAGATCTTCCTCTAGACTTTTGGTTCTCCAGAAGACAACATTCATGTATTTTCTACTCTTCAGAAAGTAATATAGGAACAAAAGGAACTTTCCTTTCACCCTCTGAAGATTTGATCATTTGAGTCTCTGGAATAAATTTAACAGGAGACAGATTAACAAGAGAAAGGACATACAAATTTATTGCATGCATATGCACAGGAGCCTACCAAAATACAAGACTCAAAGAAGGGTCAGTCAGATGGTTTAAGCTTAAATAGCATTTTGAGCTGCAGAAAGAAATAGGGGCTTGGAGGTTCCTGGAAGGTGGTGGTGACAAGCTATGGGAGGGTAAGGGGAGGAAGTGCACTGGAAACAAATGTTGTCTTGTTATGCAGATGTAGCAGCCCTCAGAAGAACAGTGAAAATTCAGCCTGGCATGTTGTCCTGGGTGTGGAGACATTTTAGTCTCCTCTCCTACAATAGCGTTGATCTTCTCTGGTTAATGTAGATTCCAGGGAGAGGGTTCTTTCTTTCTGGAGGAACTTCCCTTAGTCAGATAAGGGAAACTTCAGAGAAAGCCCCTCCCCACACTTTGGGAGAGAAAGAAGATAGAGAGACATGAAGAAAAGGAAAAGTCAGAGAGACCTTGATTATGAGGCTGCTTCTCTAACTGTAAAATATTCAACATGTCAAAGCGCCATACTTTGGGGTACCATTTTCTGAGCCCCAATAGTAGCATTTGCCTTCTAAAACTGTCAAGTATGATGTTGTGAAAATTGTTTGCTCTATCATTTTGACTCCCCTTATGATATTTGAGTCATCTCGAGCTGAGGCTAACTAAATTCCCAGAGCTGTTTCTCCAAACCAGTGATGAGCCGGATTACAGAGGATGAAGTGGACTTCATTCATCTTGATGACGATGGATGTACCATTAAGGAGGGGGAAATTAATAAACAGCATAACAGCAATGCGACAACAAAGGAAAGATTTTGATTGTATTAACAGGATTTTCTTTTTTAAAAAAATGTGGCAGGGTGAAAAGAGGAAAAAGCAGGAAGTGTCCTCGAAGAATATAAGTACAAAGACATATTGATTAAGAAATGTGGGTGATTCTAAGAAATAAATGTAAAAGAAAAGCCAGGTCAGGTTAAGACTCTGCCACTTCAAGGAATGAAAGAAGATAAAGATCTCCTTTCCTCCTCTGGGTCTCTCTGGCTGTCAGGCAGATACTCTCTCTCCCATCACACACACACACGCACACACACGCACACACACACGCATACACACACACACATGCATGGAGTAAATACTGTGAATGCAGCACGAACCACCGCATCAAAGCTCATAATCATTCTATTTCAAAGTTGCTCAAGTCTGACAGCTCTAGCTACAACTGCAGAACTTCAGAAGGTTTGTTTGAAGAGCTGTTCAAATGCTACAGGCTACAAAAACCTCTGGACTTTTCTACCGCTTGCCTTTCACTTCAGTTGAAAAGTCCCTTTCTTCTTCCCCTACCTCCCTGAGAGGGCAGTCTGTGCTACCACCGGCAGTTCCCAGTCGGTGAACGCTGGACTGCTGTGCAATTAACCAGTAACTTAAATCTACCTGCTGGACTCCTCGGTGTCAGGAAAACACCACATCAGAAATTTGCCCTCGTGGAAGGGCTGGCCGGTTAGGTTGGTTGGTTACGGCGTGGTGTTATAACACCAAAGTCAAAGGTTCAGATCCCCACACCAGCCAACCAGCAAAAAAATACATTCAGATCTAAGTGGGCCATACTTTCTTTGACTCTCCTCATAGCATCCTTTGTCCAACACTCCTTTTCTTTTCTTTTAAAGAATAGATTTATTTTTTGAGCAGTTTTAGGTTTACAGAAAAACTGAGTAGAAATTATGGAGTTTCCATATACCCCCACCCCCCACCCTTCCCAGTTCCTCTATTATTAACATCTTGTATTAGTATGGTACATTTATTATCATTGATGAGCCAATATTAGAACTGTATGAGCAGAAAGGGGGTGATTTCTTTTCTCCCCATAATAAAGGGTCATGGCTGACACCTCTATAATAAAAGACAGGTTAAGAAAAGAAAAGCATAACAAATTTATTATGTGCACACGTTTGAACAGGAGTCATACAAAACATGAAAACTCAAAGAAAGGTCCAGACGGTTGACACTTAGATACCTTCTTCACTGGGAGAAGGAAGTGGGGAACTGCAGAAAATTCTTTTGAGGGGCCATAAATTATTATTAGGGAGATCGAACGGACCCAAAAACAGTTAACTTGTTAACTTGATCTCTTTGAAATCTGGATGAGCCCAAGAGGCAGACACTATGTTGTGAAAAAGTCCATCCAAGGCATGGTTGTATTCCTTGGTCATCTCTGCAATAGATTTCAGGAAGGGGATGGAAGGCAATTGTGTTCCTCTTTAGGTAGATAAGGGAACTTCAGAGAACAGCCTCATCCTGTGCTTTGGGAGAGATAAAGGACTAAGAGACAGAAGGGAGGAAGGTCACAGAGAGACCTTAAGTCTGCTTCTTTAGTTAAGCATGTCAAAGCACATATTTGGGGGCATCATGCTCTATGCCCCAAGAATACATTATTTTGAACTAAAGTCCATAGTTCACATTAGGGTTCATGCTTGATGTTGTGCATTCTCTGGGTTTGGACAAATATATAATGGCATGTATCCACCATTACTGTATCATCAAGAATAGTTTCACTGCCCTAAAAAATCCCCTGTGCTCCACTTACTCATCCTTCCCTCCCTCCCTCCCGCTGAGCCCCTGGAAACCACTGATCTTTTTATTATATCAATAATTTTGCATTTTCCTCAATATTATGTAGTTGGAATCATATACTGTGTAGCATTTTCAGATTGGCTTCTTTCACCTAGCCATATGCCTTTAAGGTTCCTCTGTGTCTTTTTATGATTTAAAATCCATTGCATGAATGTATCACAGTTTGTTTATCCATTAACTTATTGGAGGACATCTTGTTTGCTTCTAAGTTTTGGCAAATATAAATAAATATAAACAAAGCATGTGCAGGTTTTGGTGTGGACATAAGTTTTCAATTCATTTACGTAAATACGAAGGAGTGCAATTGCTGGATCATATGGTCAGAGAATGTTTAAGAAACTGCCGAACCGTCTTCCAAAGTGTCCATGCCATTCTGTGCTCCCACCAGTAATGGATGAGAATTCCTGTTGCCCCACATTCTCACCAGTACTCGGTGTTGTCAGTGTTTTGAATTTTAGCTGTTCTAATAGATGTGTAGCAGTATCTCATTATTGTTTTAATGTGCGTTTCCCTGGTAACGTATAATGTGGATGTGGAGTATCTTTTCATGTGCTTATTTGCCATTTGTATATTTTCTTTGGTGAAGATGTCTGTTCAGTTCTTTTGCCCATTTTTTAAATTGGGTTGTTTGTTTACTTCTGGCTGATTTTAAGAGGTTTTTTTTTTTTTAATGTATGTTTTGGATAACAGTCCTTTATCAGATACATGTTTTGCAATTATTTTCTCCCAACCTGGGGCCTGTCTTTTTATTCTCTTAAAGATCTATCTATTTTTCTAAATTAAAAGTGTTCTTTAGGGGTTGGCCCGGTGGCGCACTGCTATAGTGTGCCACTTGGGAAGCACGGCGGCGCTCCCGCTGAGGGTTCGGATCCCACATACAGACCAGTTCCCGCTCACTGGCTGAGCGAGGCGCGGGGGGCAATGCCGAGTGTTGCGATCCCGTTGCTGGTCCCGGTCCGGTACGGGGCCGACACTGAGGGTTGCGATCCGTTGCCGGACACGAAAAAGGACAAAAAAAAAAAGGGTTCTTTATCCTTTTCCTCCCTGTTTCCTTAGAAAGGTGTTCTCTATCTGTCTGAAAATTAGAGAAAAGGGAGCCTCTATGTCAAAACTCTCAAGGGCCCTAGGATGGAAGCCAAACAAGCCTGACAATCCCATTCCTAAGAACTGACTACTGATAACTACAGCACTGGGCCCAGGAAATAAAAGCTGCCCCAGCTTCCACAGAGCCTAAAATGGAGCATCCTGTAAGAATCTGGAAGCTGAAAGCAGATTTTAAACTCTCAGAGAGAGAGAGAGAGAGAGAAGAGAGAAAGAGAGAGAGCTCCAAGCACAATGGTGAGTGTAGCAGTGCTCAGTTGCCACCCACCCCTGCACCTGCACCAGGCCAGGAAAATCTGTGGCTGAGAAACTGCTGGGCCAGCTGGTCCTCATCAGCCCATGAACACTGCATGCAAAAAGAATCAATAAATCAAATCTAAGCAAGTTAAAAAGGGATATGGTTACATCTTACAAATTAGTTTATTATTTTCCACATCGGCTCATCTCTGGATTACATTAAAGAAATTGATGGTGTTATCTAACACAGCCCAGGCTACCAGAAAAGACCACATGTGCAGCGTCAACAGCAATCACACTTGCACAACAACACTCAGAAACACCAGGAAAGTAACCTAAGGAAAAGAGGCCCAAGGCACAGTGACTCCAAAAGAGAAGTCTGAAGTCTCTGCTCTAAACTTCACAGTCTCACAGTTGCCCTGATTACCCTGTGGAAACAGGACAAACTTGTTGGGTGGGTTTTACCCATTTGCTGACTTTTCACTACTGCCAAATATAGGTCCAGGAATTGTGTTGTATCTCTCACTTACTCTCTTTTTTGAGCCTCTCTCTATCAGGCACAGCAGAATAGAAGGAAATACCCCTTTTATATTTTAATGAGAGGAACCTATAAAATCAGCTGTAATGGATCTAGTCTGTTGGGCAAGGCCAAGAGGATTCACCGAAAATGTGAACTGCTGCCCTCCCAGCCCCTACCTACATAATTCAAAATAAAAATAAAATTAATAAAAGTAGGAGAGTTTTTTAAAATTCCAATATTTCTTATGATGACTACATCAACACTCCTATGTTTGTGTATTAAAAAATGTGTCCTTTCCAAAATCTCATGCTGTCTGTTTGCCTCAGCTGCTGGTGACCTCATCATGGGCTTGTGGCTGACATCAATGATCCCATATAGGTTCCTGCTACACTCTGGGGTCCATTCAACAACTACCCAAAACCCAAGAATGAGCCAGCCCAGTCCTGGGGTTATCAAAGAGTGCTGAAGACGACCCCTCATTGACAAACATCAATAATCCTTAGCTATTTTTCATCATCTGCCCCCACCTCTTCTATCGTAAACTAAACAAACTTGCTATGTTGACATGATGTTTAGTTTGGTAGTAGCTGAGCGGGCAAGGGTATCCCTGTGAAGTCTTCTTTGATAACCTTCTTTCAGGTAGCTGACAAATCTATAAAAATAAAACATTTGTTAATAAACACTACCAAATTTTCACATATTCTGGCTTCTTGGCCATTTGACCAGTAAAATGTAAAATTTTGAAAAGATAAAGTACAAATTTTTTTTTATTTTTAATTGACACAATAATTGCACATATTTATGGGGTACAGTGTGATAATTTGNTGGGGTCCATTCAACAACTACCCAAAACCCAAGAATGAGCCAGCCCAGCCCTGGGGTTATCAAAGAGTGCTGAAGACGACCCCTCATTGACAAACATCAATAATCCTTAGCTATTTTTCATCATCTGCCCCCACCTCTTCTATCGTAAACTAAACAAACTTGCTATGTTGACATGATGTTTAGTTTGGTAGTAGCTGAGCGGGCAAGGGTATCCCTGTGAAGTCTTCTTTGATAACCTTCTTTCAGGTAGCTGACAAATCTATAAAAATAAAACATTTGTTAATAAACACTACCAAATTTTCACATATTCTGGCTTCTTGGCCATTTGACCAGTAAAATGTAAAATTTTGAAAAGATAAAGTACAAATTTTTTTTTATTTTTAATTGACACAATAATTGCACATATTTATGGGGTACAGTGTGATAATTTTAAAAAAATTTTTTTATTTTTAATTGACACAATAATTGCACATATTTATGGGGTACAGTGTGATAATTTAATACATGTATATGATGTGTAATGATTGTAATGATCAAATGATACACATATACGATATGATCACAGGATCAAATCATGGTAATTAGCATATCCATCACCCCAAACATTTACCATTTCTTTGTGTTGGGAACAGTCAAAATCCTCTCTTCTAGCTATTTCAAAATATACAATAAATTACTAACTATAGTTATCCTACAGTGCTATAGAACACCAGAACTTATTCCTCCTATCTAGCTGTAATTTTGCATGCGTTAACCACCTCTTCCTATCCCCCTACCCCCTCCCCTTCCCAGCCTCTTAATAACCACTATTCTACTCTGTTACTATGAAATCAACTTTTTTTAGCTTCCACATGTGAGTGAAAATTTGCGGTATTTTTCTTTCTGTGCCTGGCCTATTTCGCTTAATATCATGACCTCCAGGCTCATTCAAGTTGCTGTGAATGGCAGGATTTAATTCTTTTTAATTGCTGAATAGTATTCCATCTTGTTTTGTATACCACATTTTCTTTATCCATTCATCTTTTGATGGACACTTAGATCAATTCCATGTCTTGGCTGTTATGAATACTGCTGCAGTAAATATGGGGTGCAGATATCTCTTCGACATACTAATTTCCTTTCCTTTGTATATGTACCCAGTAGTTGGATTGCTGGATCACATGATAGTTCTATTTCTAGTTTTTTGAGGAACATCCAGACTGGTTGTACTAATTTACATTCCCACCAACAAAATATCCCTTTTGTCCACATCCTTGCCAGCATTTGTTATTTTTTATCTTTTTGATAACAGCCATTCTGACTGTGTTGAGATGTTATCTTATTATGGTTTGATTTGCATTTCCCTGATGACTAGTAATGTTGAGCATTTTTTCATATGCTTGTTGGCCATTTGTATTTCTTCTAAAGAGACAAATTTTTAGATACTTTCAGGATTGAGAAATACTAATTTTCTACTCTGCCTTGAAATTGTAATTTCTTTTTTTCTGGAAAGATTAAACCTTCAAACTGCTTTGCAAATCAATCTGCTTTGGCTTTGTTTTCTCCCTCTTTCTCTTATCCTGCTCACAGTTCTCCCAATGTGCATCGACAATTTCCCCATTATGGAGTCATGAGCCACCCAGCACTCCAGACCTCAGCCATCCAAGGCAGGGACAAAGTAGGGCTCTCTTACTGCTGAGAACGCAAATGTAAATGCAGCCCGGATTTGCACAGGAATGAGTTACTCACAGAAACCTGGGATGAACTGGTTTCAGAAATAATCCTCTAGCCTGACAAGCAGGTTGGTTCAAGTACTGCTTCACCTACAATGAGTGAGTGAGTCAAGTTAGAAGTCCTCTGCCTATAGGATCTGTTTCTGGCCAGCAGGACAATTATCTGCTTAGATTTAGAATGCAAGGTAACTCTCACCATCATAAATGGCCAATTCCAGATCTCTCACCTCAGGAAAAAACTCTTAAAGTTGTTGTCCATGAGGTTATAGAATATTTTTATGACAGTCCCACTAGCTTTGTTGCAGAAGGGAGCGATTCTACCCAAAGCTGCAGGGCAACTTAATCAGACTCAGCATAAGACAAAGAACTTTATTCTCATTTTTATCAGTTTGCTTACTAAAATTCTGATTGGTGGGACAAAGTACTTACATAGTGGAGAAGCTATTTATTATAGCTGACATTCTGACAAAATAGCAGCAGGGGCCTAATCTACCAATGTTATTGGGCAAAGAATTACAAGATGAAACAAAACTATAAATAAATGTCCCACTGATTTCACATAGCTTAATATACTAAAATTAATGACTAGGACCTAGTGACACAATTAATTTTGATATAATGCCCAACATAGAGTGTAAACTTACATGCTAAATGCTCATCTCTGTGCTTAGCCCTGAACAGCAAAAACAGGTGTCTTAACGATTTAGAGCCTGAGGCATCAGACCATTGTGCATAAGATTTATCTCTTAGCCAATTTCCCCCAAATCTTTTGGAATGCAACTGAATGATGCATTCTGACAAAAATCTCAACCACATCTATACTTAGAGGATAAAAGGGCTCTTTTTCATGCTGAGGAAATTAAGGGATTGCTAAACAAAAGCAAATTCCACCCTAACTGCCTAGACTAGCCAGCCACTGCAGCAAAGGTGATAATTTGGGCATTCGTTCATAGGGGATGTTTAGTGTTTCGAGAGCAGAGGTAATATTTCAAAACAACCACTGCTCCCACCACAAGACCGTCAAAATGTAATTTATGTATAAAATGTTGACTATTTTAATACAGATTTGTTTTTCATAAGGATTCAGTAGCTGTTGAAGTATAACTGTAAAATTATTTCAATGGCCTTTTTTGCTGATCCTTTTTACCCCATCAAAGCAACTGAAACTCTGTATTTAATTTTTAAAAGGTATTCTAAAATGTCCAGGTTCTTAAGCCCCAAAAGAGAACAAGGCAAAGCTAAGCCCTTCACAAACAGTAACAGAAATGATCTCATTAAGCACCGCTGTCCAAACAAGTCCACTCTTCAAACAGACCGGGCAGTGAAAGATCGAATGGAGGTGCTGGTTTCTTTTTTATCTCCACCTAAAGGTTTTTCTTTTAAGCTGAAACTGAAGCTTATGTTCTATACAGAGGTCACTTGTTTTAGAGGGAAAGAAAAACATTCCAAAGAAATGACTTTAAAAACTAAAAATTATGGTTTAAATAATGTTAACACCGTTGGTCATAACCTGAAATACAAAATCAGCAACACAAAAAGACCCTTTAAATGTTCATACTGATTTCCCTGCTGATTTTGGTTGCCCCTGCTACACAAGAACTCTCTGTTCACAGTTGTTTCAGGGGAAAACAAACCTCTGTACCACTTAACCCATTAGGAGCTAGTTAGTAATTTGTGTGACTGGTTCAATTAAACAAACGTTTTGTATGTCTACTAGGTGCTTGGGAGACATCAGTGAAAAAAATCATAGTCACTCCCCTTATGGAGCTCACATTCCAGTGGGGGAAGGCAAACAGTGAACATTATAAAAAGTAAACTATCCAGCATGCTTGGAGGCATTGGGGCTCAGAAAACGATAACCCCAAAGTATGGCTCCCTGGCATGCTGAGTACTTTGAACCAATTAGATTGGAAGGCCTCAGAAGCAAGTTCTCTCTGAACTTCTCCGGCCCTCCTGTCTCCCTCCCTTCTTTCTCTCCCGAAGCAAGTCACAGAAAGCAGAATTTCTCTTCCCCAAGGCAGTTCATAGAAATTAGAACCCCTCTCCCCCAAAGCAAGTCAGAACTTAGAAAAGTCATTCTCTCCCTTCTCCCTTGATGACCCTCATTCCAGAGGGGTCTCTGTCTTTTTGATAATAGTCTAACTGGCGTGAGACGATATTTCAGTGTGGTTTTGATTTGCATTTCCCTGATGCTGAGTGATGTTGAGCATTTTCATGTGTCTATTGACCATTTGTATGTCTTCCTTTGAGAAATGCCTATTCAGCTCCTTTGCCCATTTTTTAATCAGGCTATTTTTTTTTTACTGTTAACTTGTTTGAGTTCCTTGTATATTCTGGCTATTAATCCGTTGTCAGGTGCATAGTTTGCAAATATTTTCTCCCACTCCTAGACTGTCTTTTCACTTTGTTGTCTCTTTTGCTATACAGAAGCCTTTTATTTATTTATTTATTTTCCCTTAAAAAACTTTTTTTTTTAATTTTAACTTCTCAATATACATTGTGGTTAGTTTTCATGGCCGTTTACCCGTTCCTCTTCCCCCATCTCCTCTCCCTCCCCCCCCACATCGTATCTGTTCACTTGTCTTAAAAAGTTCAAGGAATTGGGGCTGACCCCATGGCGCACTTGGGAGAGTGCGGCACTGGGAACACAGCGGCGCTCCCGCCGTGGGTTCGGATCCTACATGGGGATGGCTGGTGTGCTCACTGGCTGAGCGAGCACGGTGCGGGCGACACCACACCAAGGGTTGCGATCCCCTTACCGGTCACGAAAAAAGACAAAAAAAAAAAAGTTCAAGGAATTGTGATCGTTGTGTCTTCTTCCCCTCCCCACCCTTTATTTGTGTGTTTATTTTGCAGAAGCCTTTTAGTTTGATACAATCTCACTTGTTTATTTTTCCTTTTGTTGCCTGTGCTTTGGGGGTTGTATTCATAAAGTTTTTGCATAGTCCTACTTCCTGAAGTGTTTCCCTTATGGTTTTCTTTTAGGAGTTTTATAGTTTCAGGTCTTATATTTAAGTCTTTAAGCCATTTTGAGTTGATTTTGGTATATGGTGAGAGGTATTGATCTAGTTTCGTTCTTCTACATACAGATGTCCAGTTTCCCCCGCATCATTTAGTAAAGAGGCAGTTTTTTCCCCAATGTTCGTTCTCAGTGCCTTTGTTGAAGATCAGTTGGCTGTAAGTTTGAGAGTTGATTTCTGGTTCTCTATTCTGTTCCATGGGTCTGAGTGTCTGTTTTTATGCCAGTACCATGCTGTTTTGGTTACTATAGCTTTCTAGTATAATTTGAAGTCAGATAGTGTTATGCCTCCAGGTTTTTAAATTTTTTCCTCAAGATTACTTTGGCTCTTCAGGGTCTTTTGCTGTTCCATTGAATATTAGGATATTTTTTTCTATTTCTATGAAGAATGTCATTGGTATTTTGATATGGAGTGCATTTTGGTAGATCACTTTGGCTAGTATGGACATTTGCACAATGTTAATTCTTACAATCCAAAGCATGGAATGTCTTTCCATCTTTTTGTGTCTCCTTTAATTTCTTTCAATAGCAATTTGTAGTTTTCATTGTAGAGATCTTTCACCTCCATGGTTAAATTTATTCCTAGATTTTGTGTGTGTGTGTGTAACTATTGTAAATGGGTTTGCTTTCTTGATTTCTTTTTCTTCTAGTTTGTTGTTGGAGTATTAAAACACTACTGATTTTTGTGTGTTGATTTTGGATCCTGCAAATTCACTGAAATCATTTAGTTTTTTTGTAGAGTCTGTAGGCTTTTCTATATAGAGGGTCACATCATCTGCAAACAGGGATAATTTGACTTCATCTTTTCCAATCTGGATGCCCTTTCTTTCTTTCCCTTACCTGATTGCTCTGGCTAGTACTTCCAATACTATTTTGTTTGTTTGTTTGGTTTTTCCAATACTATGTTTAATATGAGTAGTGAGAGTGGGCATCCTTGTCTTGTTCCCATTCAGTATCATCCCATTCAGGATGGGTTTGTCATATATGGCTTTTGTTGTCTTTAAATACTTTCCTTCTATACCAAATTTGCTGAGAGTCTTTATCATGAAGGGATGTTGAATTTTGTCAAATGCCTTTTCTGCATCTATTGAGATAATCGTACAGTTTTTAATCCTTGATTTTGTTGATGTGGTGTATCACATTTATTGATTTGCATATGTTGAACCATCCTTGCATCCCTGGGATGGATACCACTTGATTGTGGTGTATACCTTTTTTTGATGTGTTGCTGTATTCTGTTTGCTAATATTTTTTTGAGGATTTTTGTATCTATGTTCATCAAAGATATTGGCCTATGGTTTTCCTTTTTTGTTGTATCTCTGTCTAGTTTTGGTATCAGGGTGATGCTGGCCTCATAGAATGAGTTTGGGAGAATGGCCTTTGTTTCAATTTTTTGGAATAGTTTGAAAAGAATTGGTATTAACTCCTCTTTAAAGGTTTGGTAGAATTCAGCAGTAAAGCCATCTAGTCCTGGGGTTTTCTTCCTTGGGAGACTGCTGATGACTGCTTCAGTCTCCATTGCTCGTTATTGATCTGTTCAGGTTTTCTGTTTCTTCTTGGTTTAGTCTTGGTATTTTGTATGTGTCCAGAGATTTGTCCAAAGAAACAAAGAAACAACAATCACAGTAATACTTTGAACATTCAGAAAGAGAGAACAGAACTGTGGTTATTAGAGGGAGGAAAGGGGGAGGTGAAGTGGGGTTTGGGAGAAATTGGTAAATGAGGGGCCGGCCTGGTGGCGCACTGCTACAGTGCGCTGCTTGGGAGCACGGTGGCACTCCCGCCGAGGGTTCGGATCCCACATACAGACCGGTTCCAGCTCACTGGCTGAGCGAGGTGCAGGTGCAACACCGAGGGTTGCGATCCCATTGCCGGTCCCGGTCCGGTATGGGCACGACACTGAGGGTTGCGATCCGTTGCCGGACACGAAAAAAGACAAAAAGGAAAAAAAAAAAAGAAATTGGTAAATGGACATTAAGAATGAGAACATTTTGAAATGACAGATATGCCAATTATACTGATTTGATCATCACATATTGTACATAAATACTGATAGTCAACTCTGTACCCCACACATATGTACAATCAATTATGTTTCAACAAAAAACAAAACAAAGCAAAACAGAAAACAAAGTTATTCATACTTTAGAGCAAACGGGAGGAGGACAGAGAGCTTTTCTTCTGTATCTACTTCTTCTTGGTCGCCTTCAGCTGCAAATAATCCTTAGTGGCATCTTTTGGGCTGGCATATTCTGCTACCCTTCAGTAGGAATCTACAACCTTCGGTGGACCATTCATCTCAAAGTATCATACACTTAATCTCTTCAGAAAGGCCACTTATTCCTAACTATCACTACTCTATTTAATATGCAAGAAGAGGAGACACACTGAAGCTAAGACCTACTTGAGAATAATGGCAGACTTCACTGACATTTAGCTTATATAACCACAATAGCTCACAAGTTTCATGCTTCCAGTCAGTAAAGCAAAACCAGCAAAAAGCCATGTATCAAAACAGGGACTACAGAATGGACTAAAGCAAAAGTTGCCAGGTGCTATGAGTGGCTGAAGCAAATAATCAGAATTCAGCCTTTTCCTGTACCATGTGGGATGAAAACTCTATATCACATTGTCATTTTGCAGCCACACTGCCATTTGTAACTAGTAATACCTCCCCAAAGACATGGGGAACATAATTCTTCATTTGTGTGTGTGCATACATGTCCCATATTTAGAGATACCTTTACAAACTTCCTTATTTAGTCTTCCCTGTCCATATAAATGGTACCACCATCTGCCCAGTTAGCAAAATCAGAAATCTGAGCATCATCCCTGACTCACCCATTTCCTTCATCCAATACCAAGTCCAATAATTCTTCCTCCAAAATACTCATTTCGGACTTTTCCTTTCCATCTTCAATGTTACCTCATCTTTTTCCTGAATTAATGGAGTATCCTCTTAACTGGCTTCAGTCCAATAATTCTTCCTCCAAAATACTCATTTCGGACTTTTCCTCTCCATCTTCAATGTTACCTCATCTTTTTCCTGAATTAATGGAGTATCCTCTTAACTGGCTTCCTAGCTTCCACTTGAAATCTCCATTAGCCCAATCTCCTCAGCAAAAGTGATCTAAAAATATGTATCGGATCATGTCATCTCTCCACTTAAAATTCTTAAATGGTTTCTTATTGCACTTAGAATAGAATCAAACTCCATCCTATGGCTCTAAGATTCTGCATGGCTTGGGCCCTGTCTGTCTCTCTGGCTCCTCTCACAGAGTTCTCCCTAATCCCCACTCCCCAATCCCTGTCCTTCAGGCAACTCTGTCTCACCTTTGCCTCTGTATTGGCTCTTGCTTCTGCCTGGAATGCTTTGCCCTGGCTCCCCTCAGGGCTGGCTTCTCTTCCCTCAGGTTTATGTTTAGATGTCACTCCCGAGGGAGGCCACCCTGATCCCTACCTGAAGAAGGTCCCTCCCCCATTACGCCCTATCATGGCATTCAATCTCTTCATAAAACTTATCGGTCTGCAATGATCTTATCGAGCTGTGTTTTCTTGCCTGCCTTCCCCACTAGAATGTTATGTTCATAAAGGTGAAATAATAATAACTAACACTTTATTTGTGCCAGACACTGTCTTACTTGCTTTATATATGCAAGCATAGCCAAGAATCTTCCAGAAACAACACCTTTTGTTTTTTAATATCCAAACTTCATACAATGTATGTATCTCTCAATACAGAGTTTGTTTACGTAGTACTTACGAGCCCAGAGAAGGTACCAGAGGAATCTGCGTGCAGGTTATGATGCAGTCTTTGGATGTTGCTGATGCTGAGAGTGACCTCAGAGCCTCCTACTCAGGGTGAGTCGTGCTCTGTCACTGGCGCTTGTCCTGAAGGCATTTACCAATGCTTTCCTTATTGAGCTATTATTTTTGCTTGAGCTGTACAATAAGTTCTAGAAAAGTTGATAAAGTTTTTAAGAGAATTGTGGATAAGACTTAAAGGAATAAAAATGGTGATAACAATGGAAGAGACATTACTACACATAAAGCAACTGTTTTAATTTTCCGGTGATCAATATTTTCAATATTTTGCCTCCTAATGTGATCATCGTTTCTCATATATAGGTGTGTGAGGGGAAAAAAAAAAACAACACTTCTTCTATGCTGTCTTAGGTTGACTGATTGGGGTCTGCAAATTAAATTCACAAAAGACAGATTAGCAAGAGAAAAGACAGATTTTTATTCAAGTATCTATGTGGGAGTTCACAGAAAAGTGTTACTCAAAGAGGCAGTTAGAATCAGGGGCTTACATACTGTACATCTTATTAGAAGATAGAGAGGGGCAGAGGGGCACTTTCTGGGAGAACAAATGACTTTTTAGAAAAGGGAAGTGGAGAGAAAGAGCACTTATGAAAATACAAATGACTTTTTTGAAAGATACATGGGCCCTTAGGAGAATAGATGAAAGATATGATAGTTTATGACAATGTCCGGGTATGATGCCAACTTCTCAGCTCAGAAAAGGAAGATCAGAGTCGCTTCTGGGAAGGGGATTTATGACAATTGAGTTCTTTTGGGAGGCTCTACTTTTAGGCAGATAAAGGATTTCATGAAATGAAATGCCATCAGCTCGAAATAATTTGTATGCCAAAGTGGCATATTTTGGGGTGGCATATCCTGATCCCCTTCAGGTGTCTTAATGAACATTAGTTATGCTTTAGGAAATTGGTTGGGGATTTGGGGCTGATGTGTAATATATTATAATTCTTCCCTTTTAAGATAATGTAAAGTAGAGCCCAACTGGCATCTTCACATAGATTGTCTAATTTTCAGATGCAGATTACTGATATTTAATAAGAGATGCTGGTATTAACTCATTTCAAACAAACATCTGTCTTATGTGGTAGGTATTTTTACTCACTTTCTCTCTTTCTGTGACGCATAGAAAGGTTAAGTAGAATGCCCAAGATTTAGTGGAAGTAAGTGGTAGAACTGAGACCCGAAACCAGACATTCTGTCTCCAAATCAGGATTCTTAAGCACCATCAAGCCTGCAAGGGCCTCTCCCAGGTGAAAGTCCACACCAATCTTATGCATTATATACCCTGATGCCTGACAGGGATCAGCACATAGTAAATGATCAATTCTTACCTGTCCCAAATGAATGAGTTAATGGATGAATAAAAACACACTAATTAAATTTTGCCATAATAACTGGCCTATAATCTTCAAAAGTGTAATGATGCTGAAAGTCTCTGGTTGAACCATTTTCACTTAAGGTTTACCATAAATCTGGATTACCCTCTCTCTCTTACTAAGATATTACTTCTGGAACCGTAATTGAAGCAATAAGCAAAGACACCCATGTATCCAACAACCAGATCAAGAAATAAAGCACCTTTTTTTTCCCCCAGTCACTACAACCACTTCCTAGATACAAGGATTATTCTGACTTTTATTACCATAGACTGATTGTAAAACGATATATAAATGGAATCATAAGATATTCCCACTTTGGTTTCTTTTTTGCTAAACATTATAAGTCGTGAGATTCATTTAAATTATTGTATATAGCAGTAGTTCATTGTTTATCGCTGTATAGCACTCCATGGTATAAATATACCACAATTCATCCATTTCGCTGTTAACATATATTTAAGTTGTTTCCAGTTTTTGGCTCTTATGAATAAAGATGCTACCAAAAAAAAAAAAGATGCTGAAAATCAAAGACTAGGGAACTCTTCTAGATTTACAAAAACCAAAGAGACATGACAACTAAATGCAATGAATGGCTCTACACTGGATCCCTTTGCTTAAAAGGCTGCAATTGAGGCAACTGGCAAAACTTGAATAAGGACTGTGGATTAGATGGCAGTCACTGAAGGGACTGATAACCCACCTGAGTGATGTAAAGATTACTTCAGAGTGAAAACATCTGAACAACAGATGTAGAAAGAAATCTTATCTGGCTTTCCTTTATCAGAGCTTTAGGAGAGTCCAATGCCACACTCCTCTTCTCCCCTTGCCCCAGGTCTCCAATCAGGGAGACTTGGCCTTCAGCACCAGACATTCCAGAAGATTGTGTAAACAAGCCTCATTCGAACCTTCCATCCTTTGAGGCTCTAAACACCCACCCCCTTATTAAGTTGAATAAACCCCTATCTCTAGTTGTTCAGGGAGCCTCTCCATTTGAAAGCTGCCATATGCATAAATAAACTTTTTCTTGTTTGTTAATTCACAGGCCCCCACCATTGGAACCTAAGATGGTAGAGGAAAAATTTTCCTCCCAACATAACCTATCAGTGCTAACATTTTTTTTTTTTTTTTTTTTTTAAGGATGACCGGTAAGGGGATCTTAACCCTTGGCTTGGTGTTGTCAGCACCACGCTCACCCAGTGAGTGAACCGGCCATCCCTATATGGGATCTGAACCCACGGCCTTGCTGTTATCAGCACCACACTCTCCAGAATGAGCCACAGGCCGGACCCTAATTTCCTGATTTTGATGGTTGTATTATGGTTATGTAGGAGAGTGTCTTTGTTAGGAGGAAAATTGGCTTCTATGAACACTTTTGCCATGATGTCTATAGGAGTTTTTTGAAGTTATGAGGTGAATAAAGAGGAATGGGCAAGTTATATGGTGGCAGAGGGGTGGATAATGATGGCCACATATATCGAGGCTAGTGGCCATGTCTGTCAACAGGGCCAGAGTTGGTGGAACCCAGGGGAATTTCCTCCAGGCTCAGACCCCTGAAGTTCAAGTGCTTGAGGCCCCCATGTGGTAACAGCCAATCAGGAGAGGAGCTTTGAGGTAGAACTTTAAGGTGACTTCCCCGTATCCCCACTGTGCGCCATTAATGCCATCTTCTGTGCCATCTAATCCACCTGCGTTCCATAGAGTGAAGCTGGGGTGAAGGGGGGACTGGGAGTGTTTGAAGAAACAGTCCTGTGTAGACAATCGATAGGCCCTAATAAAGTCCATTTGGGGGGACTCTGAAGATCATTGCCACCAAAACAGAATTTTTCTTTCTTTTCCCAAAGGTTTGCTATCATACACTTACCTGGGTTTTTCTCAACATCAGCTGACAAAGGAAGGTGTAGAATCAACCAAATTTATAACATAGTTTGATTTCCATGACAAAAGACTTAATTTGGGGAAAAAATTAGATTCTTGGCTCTCTGATTCTCTGCTGACACTGAGATAAATGCTACCAGTCTCAGGGATTTATTTTAATTCAATTTCATATATTAATTTGATGCAAAGAAATCATTAACACCTCCACTGTATCTTTGTTCTCCAGATGCTTCTCTTTACTGCCTGGGAATCTTGCTGATTCCCACAGATTAGCAAGGGTGGCTCTTAGTTTTGATACACTTAAAAGGCCAGTGGGGTTTCTAATTTCTTCTTCATCTCTTAGTATCAGCCATAACTGTCTAAGTTTATGTTCTCTTTTTTGAGTATTACTTTAGGCTTTATTTTCACTGGGGGGGGGGGGGTTGTCACCATGAATCGACCCAGGTCCTGTGCCCATTTAATTATATTGCCTAACTTTCTTATTTAGATAAATCTTTCAAAGTCATAATAAGGCATTTTAGATTAGGAGACCTATCCATGCCAGGAGCAGCCATCGTGAGCTGGGCTGTGAGGGGTGAGTCTTTCCCCTATTGACAAATACAAGCTGGGGGTTCAGAGTCAAGTTCCAGACCACTCAGCCGTCTGGTACACAAACTTTATCTTCATTATTAATCTGCTTTGCTGCAGAACAAAGGCAAGGACATTAATGTTGACACAATTCAAAGACAACTCCTACAGTGTCTGTGCTTCGTTTTGTTCCATGGCTGGAAATGCAGCAGGCCCCAAGCTCAGATTTCCAGCCTCCAGAACTGTGAGACAATACATATCTGTTGTTGAAGCCACCCAGTTGTGGTAATGGTAACGGCTGCCCTAGGAAACTAATACATAAGAAAAGTTTATTCAATCGTGATAATCCCTCTCTCCTTACTTCCTTGCCACTTCAGAACGTGTTATGACCTGATCTTTGAGGTAAATACCACCAACTATTATAACCAAATATCACCAAATGCCCAAATACCTCTCCCGGTGTTAGTGTGTTACTCAAGGCTGCCCTGTCACCAGGAGAGCTCGTCCGCAATGTCACCTTTGGCTACCTTCACTCTCCCACCATTTCCTTTCCATCCAGGGCTTTCACTCAAAACTTGGAAAACTTACCTTTCTTTTCCCCTTGCCAGGGTCTCTAACCCCCTACCCCCCATCCTTCATCCCCAAGGCAAATGTTCTATCTCCCTCGAAGAATATGCTGGGCTCGTGATTCCTTCTGGCGAAACCAGATTACTCTTCTTCTCTATTCTCTCTGAGCCATAAATTTGTGCCTTTCAGGGTGGGCCTTCCACAGCCCATTCCACAGCAGATTTATTGCCCTCTCCATCTACCTTTGGCACTACTTAATCTGCTGTATTTTAATTGGCTAATAAAACTCTGTGTGCCACCCAGAAAAATTCCAGAGCAAGCAATCATCTGGGACATTCTCTCAGCAGCCAATTTCTAATTATTTATTCAGGCCCAAAGCCTAATTCTACCCCTGAGTGCGGTGGTTCTGAGCTGCTGCACTCCCTGTTTGTGGAGCCGGAGCCAGAGCATGGTGGGGGCTCGGTAGGCAGCACCTGGGGTCCTCTGTGAGCACATCCCTGGACAAGAGACTGTCGCTAAGAAAGGATGGTGTGAGTATGTGGGGGAGGACTCCTCTGTTGTCACAGCAAATAGGAGGACTGGCCTGGGGTTTACTTTGTTAGACTCCATATTGCTCAGAAATGAGACTGGCACAATAAATAAGGAAGTGTCACCGACTGTCATACTTAAGGAAAAAAAGAGACTAGTCAATTTGTTTTATTGGTACAACTGGGTAGCCATTTGGAAGCACATTTACATAGGATAAATTCCATGTAAATGAAAACATTACTATAAAAATGAATTTATAAAAATGTTAGAATACACCAAGTTCAAGGGTTTGGACCCCCACTCCAGTCAGCTGCTAAAAAAAAGGTTAGAATAGAACATGGAAGAACTTTTTATATCCCCAAAATAGATTAATTCTTTCTTACTATGGCACAAAAACCTAAAAGGAAAAGATTAATAAATTTGACTATATAAAAATTAAACATTTGCCACCCCCCCAAAAATTTTTTTTAATCTTAAACACGTATTCCTTGACCAAAACAAATCATAAACAAAGTCAGAAGATAAATGACAGACTGGAAAAAATTGTTTCAATAAGAAATATCAACAACCAATAGAAAGAGGTGCAAATATATAAACAATTTATTGTAGAGAAATGAGAAGGTCTTAAATATTTTTTAAAGCCCATTATAAAATAAGTAAAAATGAAAATTACAGTAAAATACCATTTTTCACTTACCAGACTAGCAAAAATATATTAGTTCAATTTCTCTGAAAAGCAATTTAGTTGTATCTATCCAAAGTGCAAATATATACACTCTTTGACCCTAGGAATATATCTTCCAGATATGTGCACACATAGGAAATAAGACATTGTATAAAGGTTAGTTACAAGGCATTGTCCATAACAGCCAAAGAATGAAATCTACTTAAATGTTTATTGAAAGAGGATTGATTTAATAAACTATAGTAAATCCATACAAACAGATACTTTTTAGCTATAAGAAAAGAATGAAGAAGTTCTTAGTGAGTCAGTATAAGAAAATCATGCACAAAAATACAAATCCAGGGTTCAGATCCCTGTACCAGCCAGCCACCAAAAAACAAACAAACAAAACAAACGCGAGCACATATCCTAAAATACAAATACACATACCATACATGTGTGCAAGGCAGACTGCCAAGTATGTAAAAAAAATGGTGAGAGGGAATAAAACATGTCTCTATGACTTACTTATGCATAAAACATCTGGAAGTATGAACAAGAAAGAAATAACAGTGGTTACTTGTTGAGGAGGATGGAACTGAATGATGAGGGGTAGGCAAGAGGGAATCTTTTGTTTTATGGCTTTTTGTACTTTTTGATGTTTGAACCACATGAATGCGTTACCTATTCAAAAAAACTAAATTAGAAACAAAGTCTGCTGGGGAGGGGGGGGAGAGGATCCAGAGACTAATTACGCACATAGTGTGGTATCCCGGCAACCAACTGTCACCAAATCCTCCTTCCCTTCCTCCAGAGCCTATCACAGTGATGGCAGCATCAGGAGTGGGAAGGAGGAGGAGAGGGGAAGGAGGGACAGATCTGGCCTGATCTCACCGTCCTTGCAGTTCTGCTTTTGACATTATTGTCAAATGGAATTATGCATACAACAGTATTGTCAAATGAAATTAAATGCAAAACATTGTGTTTGTACATGTGAAAGTGCTCATTTGCTAATGAACATTTTGCAACCCTGTTTTGTCATTTCTTTATGTTTAAAAATATACCATCAGCCTAAAATAAAGGAAGTGGCCTGACTTCTTTGGAGTTCTGAGAAAACCTACCTATGGGTCTTGTCACATCTCCCTTTGTTCTTAAAACTTCCCCGAGTGCTGATTCCAACCAAATTTAACTTGGACACAAAAATGATATGGGGACCCTCACCTAAGACTCGCCCTGAGCTCTGCACTCTCCCCAGGGGGACCCTTCCCTCTAGGTACAGCTAAGGAAGTAAACAGAGGCCACATACTGCTTGTCCAAAGTATGCATACTCTTTCTTGGTGATTCAATATTCTCAAAAATATTTAGCAAGAGACTGCATGGTAGGTATTTTCATATACTGAAATCTTACCCACAAGGTTTTCTGAGGCAAAGCTTCCATTTTGGTTTCTTTTTTTTAGTGGCTGGTTGGTAACATTTTGTTTTCAATGTTAGTCATTAACGAAAAGTAAGGGATGGGAATTTGTTAACAAGGAAAAAGAATTTGGTGTCTTAAATAACAAAACAGTGTATCAGGAAAAAATACTGAAATCAGAATTCCCCTGGAAAATTCACTTCCACTGGCAATAAATACTGCTTATTTAGGTAGTCACAAAACACAAAAATTATTTAGGAACTGGAAGGAAGGATTGAATGTTCCAAAGAGGGGGTAAACATAAGGTTCTATGAAGCATTGCTAGAGAAAGCCTCTAGCTGCTGTTTTTGGCTGGAGTCACCAGTCACAAGGCACTTCTGAAGCATGATTTTGAGTAGAAGCCATAGCCAGGTACTGATTGGTTTGGGGAGGAAGCGCTAGGCCAGAGAAGAGGGTTTCAACAAGTTCTAGGAAAAGGGGGCAGGAGCCCAGAAACTAAGCCACCGCCTCCATAGCTCTGAAGACTTGGCAGAAGGGGCCCTCTACATAAACATGCACCAAGGCCCCAGATCACCTCCCCACCCACTTGCTCTCTCCCCTTGGCACCCTCCCCGGTTTCTAGCCCTGCTGCACTGCTGATCACTGAGCTTCCAGGGGCCATCACGACAAAACTACAATCATTTAGCACCTAAGATATAGGGCCTTGATGCTGGGGAGTCACAGAGGTTACAATGAGAGGTCCAGGATGCAAGAAAATGCCCAGGGGGGTTCATTCCTGTGTGGGCAGCCAAATCCTCAGGTCTTCATAAAAGCAAATTACTGTTAAGATGGAAGGCACCCGCTGTCGGGCCTTAATTGTCCCCCTCGGCCTCTGGGGTGGAAGATGAGCCTTTAAAGGGGCTAAGTTTGTCTAATGGGAAAAGAGTTTTAAGTGTCACACCATGGGAAGAAAAGGCTGAATAGAAGTTCAAAAGGCTCATCCAAATGCCAATTTGAAAGGAAGTCAGAAAGCACAGGTCAGGCACCAGGAACAAGTAAGGCCTTGGGAACTTTCTGTAACCTTTCTGATTTCCTCATGCTTGCTTCTTGTATTATCTATCTATTATCCTGCCCAATAGCACAACTTTTTAAAAAACCCTTAAAGCGGAAAGAGCCTGTGTGTTTGCTCTGAGAGCAATAGTTAACCAGGGGGTGGGGCAACCTGAAAGAGGAAGGAAAACCAGAGGAACAGGGCGAGCAGGGCAGCTTTGGGAGGGCAGATGGCTATCACAGGAGGAGGCAAAAGCAGCTGGGTCTGTGACGTGTCCCAAAACTTAGTAAGAAGGGTGCGGTTGTTCCAAAGTTTTTATTTTTACATCCTTATACATTTTTTATTTCTTTAAATTATTTTTTATTTGTCTATAACCTACTTTGTTCCATAAAATATTTAGGTAGTTTATTAGATATAAGAAATATATGCTCAAGAGTTCGGATCCCTGTACTGGCCAGCCACACACAAAAAAAAACCAATAAAATATAAAGCCAGGTGCAGGAAAATATAATTTTTTTTAAAGGTCAAGACTAGGAGAAAATTAGAATACATGTCCACATAATGTCTTAGTCTGTTACTTACCCAAAGGGTCAGATTTGTCTCTGAGCTTCTGGGCACCTGAAGTAGAAAGAGAAATCAGATGGGTTACCTGGCTCTCATGGTCTGTGAGAAGACAAGCAAGCAAACAAACCACGGCTGAGGTAAAGTTCTATCTCTAAAGGTAATTCTCTTATAGAACTTCATAGAGTGGTAAAGAGTGATACGGTAAACAACACCTTTACTTATTGTCTAGAGAAAACTTCACAAAGCTTCCACTCATATGTGCTAAGAGGATGACCCCAAACAAAACTCACCCATAGCATTTCTATGGGAACCCTCCCCTCCTCAACTAACCAGGAAGCAGCAGAATCAGATTTGGAACTCAGGTCCTAGGAGATCAACTCCTGTTTTTTTTTTTTACCCCCTTTCGCCCAGCTATTGCCTACTCCTCTTTAGGTCTCAAGCTAAACTTCACTTCCTGAGAAAGACCTTTTCTAACTCTGGGCGGCATCCTGGATTTTCTCATCACATCTGGTGTCTGTCTTTACCAACAGATTGAAAGCTTGTAAAAGCACGGACCATCTGGTCATCTCAATAGATGCTGAAAAAGCATTGGACAAAATTTAACAACTAATTATGATGAACTCTCTCAGCAAACTAGTCTACAAGTAAACTTCCTCAACCTGACAAAGGGTATCTGAGAAAAGCCTACTGCTGACATCATATTTAATGGTGAAAGATTAATGCTTTCCCCTGAAAATCAGGAACAAGGCAAGAATGTTTACTCTCACCACTTCTATTCAGCACTGTACTAGACGTTCTAGCCAATGGAATAAGGCAAGAAAAAAATAAATAAATAAAAGGCATCCAGATTGGAAACGAAAAAATAACACTAACTTTATTCACAAATGACATGATCTTCTATGCAGAAAATCTTAAGACATTGTATTTTTGGGGGGTTTTTGGGGGTTTTTTTTGTGTGGCTATCCAGTACTGGGATCCCAACCTTTGGCCTTGGTGTTATCAACACTGTACTCTAACCAACTGAGCTAACTGGCCAGCCCAAGAGATTGTTTTTTAAAATCTATACCTTTTAGTAAATATGGCATAGATGGCAGATACAGGTTAATTATATAAAAATTAACTGCATTTCTATAAAATAGTAATGAAAACTGAAAAATGAAATTAAAAAACAATAGAGTAAAATAGCATCAAAATGTGAAATACTTATGGATACAATTAACAAAATATATGTAAGACATGTAAACTGAAATCTACAAAGTATTTCTATGAGCAATTAAGGATGATCTAAATACATGTAGAGACATTCCATGTTCATGGATTGGAAGATTTGGTAAGATGTCAGTTCTTCCCAAATGGATCTGTAGATTCAAAACAATCTCAAATAAAGTCCCAGAAGACTTTTTGTAGAAATTAACAAACTAATTTTAAAACTCATATGGAAATGTGAATAGCATATAATAGCCAATTATTTTGTTTACAATTTTGAAAACAAAATTGGAAGACTTATACTACCTGATTTCAAGACTTACTATAAAGTTACAGTAATAGAGATGGTATGATATTAAAATCTTTATATCAGAGAGTGAATATTTTTGGCTTTGTAGTTTCTGTTTCAACTCTGCCTTTGAAAACAGTCATAGAAACTACTTAACAGAGTAAATGGACTTGTCTGAGTTCCAAAAAACCTTTATTTACAAAGCAGGTAGTAGGCTACATCTCACCCTTGGGCCATGGTTTGTCAACCCCTGATATAGACCACCGGAACAGAAGAGAGTCCAGAAATAGAACCACAGATATGTAGTCAACTGATTTTCAACAAAGGTGCCAATGAAATTCAGTGGGGAAAGGGTAATCTTGTCAATAAATGGTAATAGAACAATTGGATGACCATTTGGGAAAAAAAGGAACCTGAGCTTTTACCTCATACCATATACAAAAATTGACACAAAATGGATCCTAGACATAAAAGTGAGAGCTACAACTATAAAATATCTAGAAGAAAACACAGGTTAAAATCTTTGTGTCCTTGGTTAGGCAAAGATTTCTTAGATATAACACAAATGCACTAGTCATAAAAGGGAAAAAAGATAAATGGACTTTATAAAAATTAATCTTTATACCCAACTTGAAAAGAATATGACACTGAATATGCAATAAGTTGTGACTGACAGACTGAAACCTTGCTCTTGGCTGTCCTGGTGACCTTAGAGGACAAATTGTTTATTTAAACCATAAGTTTTAGACCCTGAGATGAGGATCAGAGGGCAAGTAGTTTGACAAGAAGCACCAGTAACAAAGAGGGGAAGTAAGACAGGAAAGGGGAGGAAGCCAAGAAAGTATTGAATTTATCACTGTGGGCAACTGGAGGCTTAATCCCACCCTGAGTGACAGTGTAGAACATCCCACAAAGTTATCCCATGCACTTTTGGCTGAGGGGTGCTCCTGGGGCTGGTGGCTTCCTGTCTACCCCACAGGCAGGTATAGGGAACAGCCTCAGCAGGAGTCAGGGTCCTTGCTACTGACCACCATCGGCATGTAGTGCAATAGTGATGCCAAGGATATAAGGGAGGGACACCAAGAGCATCTGCTGCCCATTGCAGGAGGTGGGAATCTGGGTTTCTTATTCAAAGAGTACAACGATATCAGCCACATGATGTACTTTTATCAGAAGACAAAACAAACTTATGGTTTAAGAGAAAGATGATGCTTTCTGGGGCAGAGGCCTGAAAGAAAATTTTCTCATGAGTCCTCAAAGAGTGAATATTGTATATCAACTTTAGCAAATTAAAGAATCTGTTCAGGACCTATGCCTAAATAAAATATCAACCCCACCTCCATGTAGAGATAGATCAAGGAAATAACTGCAAGTGAAAATGAGATTTTCATCAGAAAACGACCTGTGACCATCTAGACGAGTGAGGCCCGCATGCTGTGCTATGGGGCAGGCTCGCCACCAGTGCAGTCTGGGAACATTTGTGGTGATTCTTGCCAAGCACTTTCTGTGGCCACACAAAGGCAACAACGGTAAACACCCAGGGACTGTCTGATTCCTTATCAGGCCATACCCAGTTTTGTCCTTTGCTTATTTCACTCAACATCAAAACATACATGTTTCCTTAAATCAAAAAAACAAAAACAAAAGAACTTCAAAAAATCTTTATTGGCTTCATAAAACTCTGTTACTTGGATGTACCATCATCTTATTAACATTTCCCTATTCTGGATGCCTTAGGGGTTTTCCATTTGCCCCTATTATTTAAAAAAAAAAAAAGAAAAAAATAATTTGTCAAAAATGTTGAACCTGAATACAGTCATAAGGAAACAATTAGATAAATACATGGACATTCTTTTTTTTTTTTTTTTTCCTTTTTTTTTTGGTCTTTTTTGGTGACTGGTAACAGGATCACAACCCTCAGTGTTGCGCCCGCACTGCGCTCAACCAGTGAGTGGACTGGTCTCTATATGGGATCCGAACCCTCGGCAGGAGCGCTGCCCTCTACCGAGTGCACCACCGGGCCGGCCCTATATACATGGACATTCTAAAGACAATTAGCAAAGACACTTCAAAAATGCCTGTATGATGAAAGACAAGGAAAAAAGCAATGCAGAGACAGAATGTTCTGGATTTAAGGAGACAGAGAAGACAACTAAATGCAATGTGTAATCCTCAAAAACAGCTGTAAAGGCCCTTGTGGGTAAACTTGGGAAAACTTGAATACAGGTTGTATATAATATTATTCTATAAATGCTAAATATTGGGGATGTGATAACATAATGTGCTTATAGAGAATGTTATTGTTCTTAAAATATACATGCTGAAGTATAGAATAAACATTCATATGCTTGCAACTAACTCTCAAGTGATCCAGCATAAGTAAATGTGTGTTTGTACAAATATGCATATACATAACACACACACACACACACATATACAGACATACAGAGCAATAAAGCAAATGTGGCAAAATGTTAGCAACTGGTGAGTCTGGTGAAAGACACATCGGTTTTCATTATAGTATTCTTTCAACTTTTCTTTATGCTTGAAAATTTTCAAAATAAAAAGTTGGAGGAAAATTCAATACAGGCAACAGAATGATAAATAAAGAAATAAACTCGTACAAGTATCATACATTTAATTTTGATTTTATGGGAATATTTGACTTCAAATTCCCACCAGCAAGGAAGACAAAAATTTTGTGGTTTAATAACCTGATTTTTTTTTTAGCATAGATCCCTAGACTGAAAATTCCAAGCTCAGAGAATACATACACTTTTAAGCCTTCGGTAGATTTTGTGAAATGCTTTCCTGAACGAGCTACCAATTTACTAGTAATCACACTAATGTATAACTTCTCTTGCTGCCGAGGCAGAGGAGGGTAGAAGAACATCTGAGAGAAGGTACTTGTGTGAGGCTGGCGGGTGGCATTCTCTGAGCCAGGAGAGAGACAGCCCAGTTCTTTCTGAGATACTTTCATGTTCCTTTTACTTCTGAACTAGTGACAAAGGATCTGGCAGTTCTTCCTCGTGCTTGTCTCCTTCTCTGTCCTTTTCCACACTCTTCCTCTAGGGATGAAAAAACTGATGACACCCAGAGGAGAGGGCAGGAGGGGAACAATGATCGCTCTTGTCTTCTCTGCCTCCTCTCTCTCTCTGATGCTAATTTCATAAAGGAGTATTTTGTGGGGGCGGGGGGGTATGTATTGAAGGTCCTGTGTGATTACCAGGGCAGGTACTCAGTCCCTAAAATTATACTAAATTCAATATTTGTATAATATGTCTGTGGTGGTTAATTTTATGTGTCATCTTGCTGGCCACTGGGTGCCCAGCTGTTTGGTTAAACATTTTTCTGGGTGTGTCTGTGAGGGTGTTTCTGGACAGGACTAATTTGGATTAGTGGACTGAGTAAAGCAAACTGCGCTCCCCAGTGTGAGTGGGCCTCGTCCAGTCTGTTGAAGGCCTGAATAGAACAAGAGGCAGAGTAGGGGAGAATTCACTCTCTGCTTGATATCTTCAGGCTGGGACACTGGTTTGCTCCTGCCTTAAGACCTGGACTCAGGATGAACTCACACTATCAGCCTTCTTGGTTCTCAGGCCTTCAGACTCAGACTGGAGCTATATCGCCAGCTCTCCTGGGTCTCCAGCTTGCAAGTGCGGACCTTTGGGACTTAGCCTCCATAATCACCTGAGCCAATTCCTTAATTCCTTATAGTGAATCTCTCTCTATATATATACACACACATATATATGAAATGTATATATAGAATATAGAAGGGTACTTCAAAAAGTTCATGGAAAAATAGAATTGAAAGATAATACACATCTTTCCATGAACTTCCTGAACTACCTTTGTGTGTATATATGTGTGTGTGTGTGTATATATACATACATATATATATATATACATATATATATATATGTATATATGCATATCCTATTGGTTCTGTTTCTCTGGAGAACCCTAATACAATGACTCAAATGTACAAAAGTCAAATCAACTCAGAGAAGACCAAAAGGAAGCATATTCCATTTCACACTTTGTAATTCTCCATACAGGGCTGTGGGACTCAGTCCTGCTAATTTAATATTTTACCTTATGCCCTTGTCTTGTGCAAGATGTTCAATGAGAAACTGGAGATGTCTGAATGAGCTGCACATTCATCCCCATCTCTCTCATCTGTCGCAAATCCATCCCATCAACTCTCCACAGCATCAAATCCTCATAATAGTTAATCCTCTTCAGTCCAAAGAGAACCTCATGAGCCATATGTAAAATACAGCCTCATTTTCTTTTTCTTTTCTCTGTTTAATTATTCACTTCATTTAGTTTTATTTTTCTCTTTCTCATTGGGTAAAGACAAATTTGTATTTGGGTAAATTAGTCTAAGGTCTAATAATAAAGGAAAAAGACTTCTCTTTGACATTTATTACTATGATGAAAATTCCCAAATGCACCCTGAACTGCTAATATTTACTTCTTATTACAGACAAGCTCAGATCTTTTCTCTCACTGAGTGCCTAAGATGACCCCTCTTTCCTGCCAAAACGATTCCTGTTGGTTTTCTGTTTAAGCTATTGCTGGGAGAAGCAGCTGCCAGTGTCCTAAGAAAACAGCTGGCCTTGGGAACTTGCTGGCTTGGAGTAATTGGTGTGTATGATTCCAAAGAAACTCAATTGCATTACACTCAGCTGTTGCAAGTTGTACATTTTCACATGTTTTTTTCCAGGATGTTCATCTCAATCACAGCTGGATTTCAGTCTATGGCATTACTCTTCCAATCTGAAAGTGCCTCCTGGGGTTTTTCCTGATGAATCACTTTTTCTAATGGGAACTATTAATGGTTTTCCTTTCCAGCATTAAGTGTTGATAACCAAATGAAAGCAGTGTCAATGAGACTGAAAATATTTCTTTTCAAAGGCCTCATAAACCACTTCACCTGGCACATCAGAACTGGCTCTGCCCATATGAAGGACAGGATAGATTCCATTTTCTCATCCTGCAAAAATTAAACAAAAACTCTGAGGCCGTGCATGGCCCTTTAAAGCAGCCAATCATTTTCATTCCTTTCCTCTTTTTTTGTCTGCTCACATCTACTTCAAAAGTGAAATCATTTTATTATGAAGCCTTCCCTTTTTCTATATTGACATATTAAATATCATACTTTTGGAAATGGAAGTGTTTTTGTGTAAAGTAAGAATCAGCTGAGAGTAATGCTTGGCTCTCACCACACTAATGTGGTTTAGTGGATTTTGTGCACTGACAGGAGAATGAAATCCCCTCACTCTAAACTGGTTTTCTGGCCAAGTCTGAACATTTAATGCATTGTAACTCAAGTGGGTACTTCAGGGATCACCATCAGCTTGTGAAATGCTTATATAATTATATATCTCATGTGTCAATTGCTTTCAATAGCCACTCATTTCCCACTATTTACATTAGCTGTTAGTTCCTAAATATGATTCGTCCCATGGTTGGTGGTAACTTACAAAGTCTGTTTCCATTTCATTTTCTTGTTCATTTCTTCATCCCAAGGCAGTCTCTTTCCAGTCAGGGAAAGAGCAAGACAACGTGGATATCATGGAGGCTAGTATCTCCATTTTACGGGGTGCTATTGAGATCCAGAAAAAGCTTTCATGTTGGATAATCAAGTAAAGATGAAACTGTAAACATTTGTGCAGAGCCTTACCATTTTCTTTCACCTGACCCTCAAAAATCTCATGAAGTATGCAAGACAGTTGCTATTACTGTCCTGTGATTGTTAGGGCAAAGGCTAAGCTGCTGTAACAAAAAGACTAACAATACAATGGCTTAAAGGGCGAGGAATTTTATTTACCATTCATGTAACAATGCTGAGGTGAACGGTCCAGGTCAGTGGCAGAGTTTCACTCCATCTAGTCATTCAGGGAAACTGGTTCCTTCTGTGGTGTAGCTCTGCCATTCTCTCAGGCATTTTTATGGTCAATGCTGGGTAGGCACAGATCCACGCCTGGCAGAAAGGGGAAAATGACTCAGGTGAAGTTCACCCACTATTTAAGACCTAGGTCCAGAAGTGGCATACATCCCTTCCACTCACATTCCACTGGAAAGGACATAGTCAAGTGGCCACCCTTGACTCCCAGAGGGTGGGAAATATAGGATAATGTGCCCATGAAGAAGAGGAAAACGGGTTTTAATGAATGATTAACAATGTTCACCTTACCTTTCACATCTTGCAGATGAGAAAAGTAAAATTCAGAGATGTGGCTCATAATATAGAATTAAGTAACTAAGTAGTTTTACTTGCAAAATACTATATATTCAAATAACACTTATACAAAAATAAATAAATAAATGAGCACAGTTAATAAGTAAGGGTCCTCCAGAGAAACAGAATCAATAAGATGTGTGTATACAGATAGAGATTTTTAAGGACCTGGTTTATACTATTATGAAGGCTGGCAAGTCCAAAATGTGTAAGTTGGGTCAGCAGTGTGGAGACCCAGAAAAGAGGTAAAATTGCAGTTCAAGTCCAAAGTCAGTCTGCTCACTCAGGGGAGGTCAGTGTTTGTTCTGTTAAGGCCTTCAGTGGATTGAATAAGGACCACCCACATTTTGGAGGTTAATCTGTTTTTCTCAAAATCTACCAATTTAAATGGATTTTTAAAATTTTAATAATATAGAACTATATTATAATGAACTCTTGAAAACACAAATGTTCTTAACTATCTGATTTAGAAAATTCAAAATTGAGCTTCCAGTCAAGATGGTGAAATAGACGGTCCCCAGAGTCACTCTCTCCCACAAATCAACCAATTTAAGGTATTAAAAAGCAACAACAGCCAAGCTGGGGTCTCTAGAGCTCAAGGGAAGAGGAGAAGAGACCTATGAAGTTCATGAAGGTGGGAGAAGCCACGATGAGAGAAAGAAAAAACTGCTCCAACCATTTCGAGCCCTGGCTGCTTCAAGGCCTGAGCTGGTGAGTGTATGGAGCAGGAGCTGGCAAAAGCCCTAGCTGTGCCTTTCGGATCACGTTGCTTGGAGGAAGCAGGGCAGAAGAGGGCCTTGGTGACCCCCAAGCCAGCAAGAATACTAATAGGGTTCCCATGGACCCACATAGGAGCAAGGAGCCACAACAACTGAAAAAAAGGAGCCACTCAGAGGCCGATGAGTCATTGCAAAGGACTGGCATACAGCCTACCCCATGAGAAGTGTTTGGAGTGCAGGTGGAGGGGGAGACGGGTCCACCAGGAGAACACTGCAGCACAGCAAGGACAGCTGATCTGCCCCCCAATCAGTGTAGGGCCACTCAGTGGAGACCGGTCAGGAATATAGAACTGCAAGGAGTTCAGTTTCCTGAAAAGACTCAGGCTCAGACCAGAGTTTCTGCACAACCCACATGTACCAGATCTCACAAGAGCCAGAAGTACCTATAAAGTCAACCATCAAAACCTGAGGTGCACGAAAAGCCTTCCTCAGGGAATCAGCAAAGCAACAATTTAGCTCAACCACAGAGCTCAGTCCCCAAAGGAAGTTCCCCCATTTTAGAAGTAAGCAAAAGACAACAAATTAGTTCCAGTGCAGAGTTTAAGTTTAGGAACAGCAAATAATCCAACACAGAACTGGAAGAAAAAATGAAATATCCATAGATCAGAGACAAAGTTTGATATCAACTAGTAAAGGTCTCACATTACCAAAGAGCACCTGTAAAACCTAGAAGGACTGGAATTCCCCTGGGCTACCAAGCCATGGAGGAGAGAGGACTGGCGGCCTCAGCCATGCCCCCCGACACCCGCCACCAGCCCAGCCATGACTACCGAGCCACCACAGGAAGAGCCCTGGCTTCAGCCACATGCCCCTAATATCTGCACCCAGCCCAGCAATGCCCAAGACACTGCTGGAAGCCCGCTGGTCTCCCCTGCAGAAATGAAGGGGGTGCCACAGGCCTCAGCCCCGCCCCACCTCCTTCCTCCTTCTCCCACCCTATACCATCCCCCTTCCCCTCTCCCCCTCCCCCACAACTGCTCTGCAACAGCATCATAGAATGTAAAAAAATACCATTAAATAAATAAACTTTAAAAAAAAGAAAATTCAAAATTGTCATAAGAGAAGAGATGCAGAAAAGAAAGCAAGGAAAAAAACTAAGATCATAATGACAAATGAGTTTTGAGCTTGATTTCAATGTTCTGTAACGAAGTTGTCAAAGCAAATGAAAGTTACATATTTAACAAGTTATACAACATATATAAAGATTATCATACCCTAAAAGAATTATGTAAAGTTAATGTTTGAGTAAAATATTTTCATCAGTGGTGCTTTGTAGATTGCTTTTTTTTTTTTGATTCTTTAAAAAGATCAACAAAATTTGCAAACCTTTATCTAGACTGACCAAAAAAAAAAAAAAGAGAGAGAGAGAGAGAGAGAAGACAGAAATGACTAAAATCAGAAATAAAGCAGGGGTATGGTAGAACAGTTGGTTTTTCTATCATGCTGGAGTGGGATTTGAGGAGAGAGATGTCCTCTTCTTTTTCTGGTCTCCACTGGTGACTCCCCTTGTGTCACTGCAGTTGGGTGTCTGGCAGGCCATCTGTACGGTAGCTGTGGCTACTGCTGTGGGGTCAAGCTGCTTTTGTGGCAGCTGTGGCTGTGGTGGTGGCTGTGTTGGGCCACCCACAAGGAAGTGGTGTTTTTGGCATGCTCTTTGCCTGTTTCCAGGCAAGGGATGCTGCCCTTGGCTCCTGCCTGAGGACCCCATTATATGTTAATCTCACCAAAAAAACACCCTCAGACAAACATCCCAAATAATGTTTGACCGAATATCTGTGCACCGTGGCCCAGTTCAGTTGACACATAAAATTAACCATCACAGTTAACAACTCCATAATCCCGCAAAAATCTCCTTTAATTCCCTGACTACATGAAATGTACTGGTATCTAATTGCAATTCTGTCAGTAACTTTAACATCCCTGACCATCAGCAGACCCCACAGCACTGGAAAAGGCATGAGCATTTCCCTCACATTGAGAGCACGGTAGGAAGTAACATTGCACATAACTATGTTAAGTTTTTTTAAAATTTTGAGCAGCACTAGTGCACTATTTCTCCACAAACCACTCAGTCTTTCCTTAGGAGACGTACAGACAAATCTTTAAAAGAAGGAAAAGGAAAGGGCTGGCAAAGGAAAAAGAAAGGAGCGGGAAGGGTTACTGATCACTCATTTGCCATTCTACGGCTGTCATCTTTGCAAATGCTCCCCATAAGAACACTGCATTTTGTCCAGCATTATTCTCACCCAAAATTTACTGAGTGTCTTCTACTGTATTAGATGCTCTATCTGGCTAAGGTGTGAACATCAGCTAAAGCAGACTTCAAATTAGAGTGCTTGAAATCATTAGCTGTCAGGTGTTTCACAAGCTGAACAAACAGGGATGATTTGAAAATCAATATCAATAATTTCTAGCCATTTCCTGAAAGATTACCTCCCATCTGCACATTGCATAGTGTTCTAGAAAGTGGTGTAGTGTGTTGTGCTCTGTTCTGTTATGCCAGCAAAATGTTGAAACCTGTATCGCACTCCTCCACTAGGGCTATTCAGCTACATGTGAATATCTGCCTGTCCTTGGGTTTGGGCCCTCCTTCTACCCAGCTCAGCTCACTGCCTGCTCCATCTCCAAGTGTCCTTGGCACTCCTTCCACCATTGTTACCTTCTTTGTAATCCGCAAACTAGTTTCTGAAGTGCATAAATCTTTTAAGTGTTTTCTCCAGAGAATCTTGCCACTTATAATAAAATTCATGGTGTTTACTTAACCTTTTTCCCATAACTATAGAAACTCAGAACTGAAATAGAGGAAGTGATTAAGAGTTTTTACCCTTTCTACAGTAGCCACCAAGTTGAGACACCACGTGTGCTTGGACAAGCCCAGGGATGGGGAACTCATTGCTTCCCAGGAGAGCCCTATCCCTCTTTATACCACACTAATAAAAGAGTCTTCTCTGTGTCTACTCTGATTGGTTAATTAGGAGCTATACAGAAAGATAGTTTATCCTGCTATGTAGTCCTCTCCCCACACACAGAATAGAAAATTTTTTCAAGATTTACTAGATATTTACAAACTTTATTATTAACCTAACCCACAATACTATAATGTCCCATCAATCTAAAAATAACGAGGGGTGGGTGTGTGTATGTATGTGTGCGTGTGTGTGTGTGTGTAAGACCAAGTTATTTGGGTGATTCTGACTCTTCTTCTTAATATTAATAATAGTATCAAATGGGTGATGACCACCAAGCCACCACAGGAAGTGCCTCAGGCTCTCCCAAGCAGGGGCAGTGGGGGACCTTGGGCCTTGGCCATGCCTCACTGACACACGCAACCAGCCCGGCAACAACCACCAAGCCACAGCAAGAAGGGCCTTGGGTTCCTGAGATGGGATAGTGGTGGGGCAAGGGCTTTTCCACAGCCCCCTGACATCTGCACCCAGCCCAGCAATGACCAAGCCACCACTGGAAGCCCCCCAGCCTCCCCTATGGGAATGAGGGGGGTGCCACTCCTCCTTCCTCCATCACATGTCCTTCCCCTTTCCCCTCTCCCCCTCCCTCCTAACTGCTCTGCAACAACGTTCTAGAATGTAAAAAATAATATTAATAAAGTTTCATTTTCTTTAAAAATAAAGATTGTCAAATGGTTCAAAAATCAAAAAGAATAAAAAGGTATACAGTGAAAAGTCTCCTTACATCTATCATCCATCCATACAATTCTTCCCCTGCAAATAAGGAGCCACTGTTACTAGTTTCTTGTGTATCCTTCCAGAGACTTTTTTATACAAACAGATAGAAATATGTGTTATGCCCCCTCCTTTATACAATCGCAAGTACACCGTGCACACTATCGTGCAACTGTTTTTCCTAATAGTATATGTCAAAGACCTTTCCACATCAGAATGTAGTTTTTTACCTCTTTTACAGCTATATACTGTTCCATGGTACAGATATTCCATAAAAGATTTAGCCAGTCCACTATTGGGGGACATACTGTATACGTATGTCATTTCCTGGTTTCTGCTATTACAAAATGTGCAACAATAACTCACAGTGTAGAGGCATAATTTTGCATATGGCCAGTTATATCTATAGACTAAACTCTCTAAAGGGATTTGCTGTGTCAAAAAAGATGTGCACTTCAAATTTAATAAGTATTGCCAAATTTCCTTCCATAAATGTTGTCCCAATTTATATTCCACCAACATATAAAAGAGTGCCTTGCCATCTCAGTGTTTTATCAAATATCTGGATTGTTGCTTACCTGATATGTAAAAAATATTGAAGTATAATTTAAATTTATGTATCTCCTAACACACACACAAACACACACACACACACACACATACATATATATATTTGCAGCTGGTACAAGGATTTGAACACTTGACCATGATGTTATCAGCAGCATACTTTCCCAAGTGAGCCAACTGGCCAGTTGTATCTCCTATTTTAAATGGTGTGAAACATTTAAAAAAATATATTTAACAACTCTTTGTATTTCTTTTTTGCGGATTCTCATCATAGCATTGTCCCACTTTTCTACTGGATGGCTGTTTATTTTTCTTATTGATTCATAGAAATCAGAATGTCAAGGAGGCTATTATCTGTGACATGAGTTGCAAATATTTTTCCAACCGGTCATGTGTCTTAGGACTTAGCATATAGTAGCTTTTATGCAAAAAAAAAAAATTTTTTTTTTTTTCAAAGATGACGGGTAAAGGGATCATAACCCTTGACTGGTGTTGTCAGCATCACGCTCTCCCAAGTGAGCCATGGGCTGGCCTCTTTTATGCAAAATTTGTAACATAATTGAATCTATAGTTTAGAATAATTTTATTTAATAATTAGGGAGATTTTGCCCTCTTTTGAGGTGTTAAAATAATTTTCCCATGTTTTTTCTAACTTTTTAAAATCATTTAAATCTTTGAGCTTTTTAAAGAAGTGTGAGGTGTGGATACGAATTTATTTTCTTCTAGATAGCACCCTGTTGTCTCAAACACTTAGTGGCAATTACATCTCTTTTGCGAACTTTATTTAAACTATAGTATTACAACATAGAGCAAGGGCAGAAAAACTACAGCCTGAGGGCCATATCTGGCCCACAGCCTGTTTTTTGTAAATATAGTGTTAAACAGTTCTGCCCATTCATTCATATAGTGTCTAGGGCTGCTTTTGCACTACAACAGGCAGAGTTGAGTAGTTGCAACAGAAATGGTCTGGCCTGCAAAGCCTAAAATATTTAACTTCCTGACTCTTTAGAAAAAAAAACCTTTAGGGCTGGCCTGTGGCTCACTCGGGAGAGTGCAGAGCTGAAAACGCCAAGGCCCCGGGTTTGGATCCTATATAGGGATGGCCGGTTGGCTCACTGGCTGAGCGTGGTGCTGACAACACCAAGCCAAGGGTTGAGATCCCCTTACCGGTCATCTTTAAAAAAAAAAAAAAAAAAATTTTTGCCAACTTTTAAATAAAAAAAAGGGGGCGGGCCACTAGGCCCCCCGGGGGGGGGGGGTGCTGACAACACCAACCCAAGGGGTGGGAACCCCTTTCCGGGTATTTTTAAAAAAAAAAAAAAAAAAAAAATCTTTGCCAACTTCTAATATAGAAGAAGGGGGCTGGCCAGCTAGCTCGCTGGGGAGAGCGTGGTGCTGGTAACACCAAGGTCACGGGTTTGGATCCCCTTACTGGCCAGCTGCCAAAATAATAACAATAATAATATAGAAGAAGGAGAAGAAGAGAAGGATGAAGAAAAGGAGAAGGGGTGGAAGAGGAGGAGAAGGAAAGAAGGAAAAAGGCAAGAGCAGGAGGGAAGGGAAAGAGAAGATGACATTCTGAAAGTAAATTGTATTCTCTTGGTATAAACTGTGATTAGGAGAAAAAAAATTGAACCAAGACTGTGGGTTTATTTTCCACTTGTATAGTCTTCTTCCTTGGTAGAACCTGAGGAGCCTTATTTTGGTTGTACCCCATACTGTGGTCCACTTCACAAAGACCCACAAATCTCTCATCATCTCTGCCAGGCTAGGTCAGAAGTTTCTACAGAACCTGCAAGTCTCATGCTTGTTCACGTACTTAATGAGGTGTGGGACAGTCTCAGGAGACCGAATGTGAAAAGCTGGGCTTCTTCTTTTTTTAACATATTCCTTTGGCACAGATATCATGTGATACTACTTTCTGAATCTCTTTCTTTCCTATGATGACTGACCAAAGAAACCTTCTAAATGGCTTTTATTATTTTTTTTAAATGTGTTGTAACAAGACCCCAAACATTTTTTTCCCAGAAAGTATAGTGTTTCTTCCTTCTAAATATTAAACAAAGAAATTCCCACTCCAGTGTCTCAGTGGGTATATTAGTCTGTTTCTGTTGCTCATAACAAAATACCTAAAACTGATTTATAAAGAACACGAAATTTATTACTTACAGTTTCTGAGGCTGGGAAGTCCAAAGTCCAGGGAACACATCTGTAGAGGGTCTTGGTGGTAACTTTACTGATGCAGGGTATCACACTGAGGAATGGCAAATCAGGGAGAGCAGAGAGAGACTCTCCTTTTAAAGCCCTCAGAACCATGCCCCTGATCACCATTATTAATCCATTCACTACTGCACAGTCCTACAATCCAATCACCTCTTCAAGGCTCCTCCTTTCAATTACCATAACAGGACTTCCCACCCTCATAACAGTCACAGTGGGGGCCAAGTTTCTAATACATTACACCAACTTTTAATACTTTAGCTGTTTTCCCTTTCCTCATACACTGCAGTTTTCTACAAGTTACTAACTCATCTCATTAGGCCCTTTGCAGTCATCCTGAGCATGCTTCACTTTCTTTTGAGGCATCTATGAAGTACCAATTACTAAAAGGCAAAATTATACTGAACTGCATGAAGAAAAAGAGTGCAATAGGAAGCACAGGATAAAGTTCCTTTTATATAATAGGCACATACTACAATGATAAACTCTAAAATACTTCACAGATATTTAACTTACTTTTTTTTGTAAAACGGATTTATTTGTTTGTTTGTTTGTTTTTAGTTTGCTTTGTTTGTTTTGGCAGCTTGCCATTACAGGGATCTGAGAACCCTTGACCTTGGCGTTATCAGTACCACAATAATTTACTTTTTATTATCATTATTTCAGTATTAGTATTGTTTAGATATATTCACCCCCCAATCCATATTAGTCTACTTCTGTTGCTTATAACAAAATACCTGGACCTGGGTAATTTATAAAGAAAACAATATTTACTGCTTACAGTTTTGGAGGCTGGGAAGTCCACAGTCCAGGGAACACATCTGGTGAGGTGACTCTACAGCAAGGCAAGGTCTCACATTGCGAGAATGGTAGAGCAGAGAGACTCTCACACGCTCTCCTTTTGAGGCCCTCAGAACCATGCCCCTGACCACCATTATTAATCCATTCACTACTACAAGGTCCTACAATCTAATCACCTCTTTGAGGCCCCACCTTTCAATTACCATAATATTATTTCCCACCCTCATAACAGTCACAGTAGGGAATCAAGCTTCTAATACATAAAACTTGGGGGACACAATTCAATCCATATCACCTCCAAAAGTTCCTGTTGAAATCCAATCCCCAATGTGGCAGTGTTGGGAGGCGTTTGGGTCATGGGGTGGATCCCTCATGAATAGATTAATCCCTTGGAGGGTGTGGGGTAAGTTCTCACTCTATTAGTTCCCGCAAGAGCTGGTTGTTTAAAGGACCCTGGCACCTCTCTGCCTTCTGCCTCTTGCTTCCTCTAGCCATGTGATCTCCTTGCCCTGCTGGCTGCCCTGCCATTTTCCACCATGAGTATTAGCAGCCTGAGGCCCAGGCCAGATGCAGCTGTCCCAGTATCATGAGCCAAATAAACCTCTTTTCTTTATAAATTACCCAATTTCAGGGATTCTGTTATAGCAACACAAAAATGGACTAATACACGTATTGTGTCCAGTTCTAAACTCCAAAACTTAAGAGGCACATGGAAAACTTAAAGTGTCCATACGTTACTAAAATACTAGAAATAAACTCTGTTATGTGAAGAACATTTACATTTTTCTTTTTTTATTTTTAATAAAATGACCAGTAAGGGGATCTTAACCCCTGACTTGGTGTTGTCAGCACCTCGCTCTCCCAAGTGAGCTAACCGGCCATCACTATTTAGGGATCCAAACCCATGGCCTTGGTGTTATGAGCACCACACTCTCCCAAGTGAGCCACAGGCTGGACCTACATTTTTCAAAGCATCTTTATACACACCATTTGTATTAGTCCATTTTGTGTTGCTATAACAGAAATACCTGAGACTGGGTGATTTATAAGAAAAACAAAATTTATTGCTTATAGTTTCTGAGGCTGGGAAGTCCAAAGTCCATCTGGTGGTGGTGACAGTGACCCAGGAGTTTCACACTACAAGATGGTGGAAGCAGAGAGAACAGAGAGAGAGAAAGACAGACTCTCCTCTTCTTTTAAAGCCCTCAGATTCATGCCCCTCACCACCATTTTCAATCCATTCACTACTGCATGGGTCTACACCCAATCACCTCTTCAAGGCCCCACCTTACAATTACCACAATAGGATTTCCCACCTTGTTAACAGTCACAGTGGGTGCTAAGTTTCTAACACATAAAACTTGGGGGATACAATTCAAGCTTCATTGAGTTTGGGGTGACAGAATTCAATACACTACATTCTGCCATGACCCCCCAAAACTCATGTCCTTTTCACATGCAAATACATTCTTTTCATCCCCAAAGTCTTAATTTGTCTCAACGCAAAAGTCAACAGTTCAAAGTCCCATCTGTGAAATCAATACGAGTTATCTGCTTCCAAGATACAATGGTGGGACAAACATAAAGTACATCATCCCATTCCAAAAGGGAGAAATAGGCCAAAAGAAAGGTGTAACAGGTCCTGAGCAAGTCTGAAGCCCAGCAGGGCAGGCATTAAATCTCAATGCTGGTGAATCGGGTACCTTGACTCCCTGTTCGACCTCCTCTGCATGCTGGTGTGGGCACAGGGTCCCCAAGTCCTTGGGAAACTCCTCTCTTATGGCTTTCCTGGTCTCAGGTGATGCTTTAGCTCTCCCAGGCTGGTGTTGCATGCTGGCAGCTCCACAGGTCTGGGGTCTCCATGGCACTCTCATGGCTCCACTAGACATGGCGCTGTTGGGGTTTCTCTGCTGCAACTCTGACACCATGCTTCCACTCAGCATTTCTCTAGTGGAGGCTGTCTGCGGTGACTCAGCCCCTGCAACAGATCTCTTCCGGGGCCCCCAGACTTTTCCATACATCCTCTGAAATCTGGGTGGAGGCTCCCAAGCCTTCCCAGCTCTGGCATTCTGTGAGCCTGCAGATCTAACACCACGTGGATGCTGCCAAGACTTCTGGCTTGTATTTTCCAAAGCTGCAGGTCCAGCCACACCTGGAGCTAATTTAGCCACATCTGGAGCAGCCAGAGCAGCTGGAGTGCTGGTGCTGGAAGCAGCTTCTCAAGGTAGTCCTGAGCAGTGAGCCCATGGAGGGTGCCTCAGGCCTGTTCTCCAAGACCATTCTGTCTCCCTAGGCCTTTGGGCCGGAAATGGAAGGGTTGGCCCCAGAGGCTTCTAAAATGCCTGCAGGGCCTTTTTCTCCTCTTGATAATCCTGTTCCTTTGTACTAATCTTCTTAGCTAATGGTCACTGGGCTGCACCATTGCATGCTCTCTGCTTTTCTACCACATGGCCATGCTGCAAATTTCCCAAATCTTTACACTCTTCTTCCCTTTTAAATTCTGGCTTTACATCATGCCTTTTCTGCCATAACTCAGTGTAGGCTGTTAGAAATAACCATGCAGAGTCCTTAATGCTTTGCTGCTTGGAAATTTCTTCTGCCAGATACGCTGGTTCACAATTCTTAAGTCCCACCTTCCACAAAGTCCAAGGGCATGGACACAATGCAGCCAAATTCCTTGCTATGGTGTAGCAAGGGTGATCTTTTGTCCAATTCCCAATAAGTTCCTCATTTCTATTTGAGACCTCATCATCCACATGGTCTTTACTGTCCACATTTCTATCAACATTCTGGTCACAGCCATTTACCCAATCTCTAAAATCTTCCAAACTTTCTCTCATCTTTTCCTCTTCTTCTAAGTTCTCCAAACTCCTCCAACCTTTGCCCATTACCCAGTTCCAAAGCTGCATCCACATTTTCAAGTATCTGTATAGCAACACCCCACTCCTTGGTACCAATTTTCTGTTTTAGTCCATTTTATGTTGCTATAACAGAATTACCTGAGACTGGGTAATTTATAAAGAACAGAGGTTTATTTGGCTTATGATTCTGGGACAGTTGCTTCGGGCACAGGCCTCAGGCTGCTTCTACTCATGGCGGAAAGTGGCAGGCAGCCGGCGGGTATGAGCAGATCACATGGCGAGAGGAAGCAAGAGAGAGAGAGAGAGAGAGAGAGAGAGAAAGACAGACTCCCTCTTCTTTTAAAGCCCTCAGATCCACACCCTTGACCACCATTTTTAATCCATTCACTACTGCGTGGTCCTACAATCCAATCACCTCTTCAAGGCTCCACCTTACAATTACTGTAATAGGAGTTCCCACCCTGTTAACACTCACAGTGGGGGCTAAGTTTCTAACACATAAAACTTGGGGGATACAATTCAAGCTTCATTGAGTTTTGGGGGGACATAATTCAATCCTCTACTCCATTCTATTTGTCTATCCGACTCTCAGAACAATCAAATAGATATGACTATACCCATTTCATAAATGAGAAAACTGAGTTGCAGATAATTTATTTCATTTTTACCTAAATTTATTTATTCATTCCTTATATAGTTGATACATTCACATTATTCAAAATTCAAAAGTACCTTCGGGTATACAATGAAAAACTTCTCTCTACCTCTCACCTCCATCCACCCAGTTTCCCTTCCCAGAACCAGCTGCTATTCTTTGTTACCTTTATATCCTCTTGGAGATATTGTATGCTTATGCAAGCATATATAACTATGCATGCTTTTCCTCCTTTTCACACAAATATTTTAATATATTCATTGTTCTGAACCTAGCTTTTTATTTTTTACCTAATAATATATCCTGGAGATCTTTCATATCAGTATATAGTGAACTTCCTCTTTCTTATGATTTCATAGTATTTGATTGTATAAACATATTTATTTTAGCAGTCTTATATTGATGAATTTTTAGGTTGCTTTCAATTTTCTTTTTAATTTTTTGAGGAACTTCCCTACTGTTTTATCCAGCAGGTGCACCATTTTACATTCCCACCAACAGTGCACAAGGGTTCCATTTCTCCACATCCTTGCCAAACTTGTTATTTTCTGGTTTGGGTTTTTTTGTTTGTTTTGGTGGCTGGCTGGTACAGGGAACCAAACCCTTGACCTTGTTGTTACAAGGCCATACTCTAACCAACTGAGCTAACTGGCCAGTCCTTGTTATTTTTTTTAAGTTTATTTATCAATATTACTATATATATATGTTTTTACCTTCTATGATGTTGTTGCAGAACAGTTGGGGGGAGAAAAGATGGGAAAGGAGAAGGAAATAGGGTGAGAGAAGGAGGAAGGAGGAGGAGTGGGGTTGAGGCTTGTGGCACCCCCCTCATTCCTCCATGGGAGACCAGGGAGCTTCCAGCAGTGTCTTGGTCATTGCTGGCTGGGTGCAGATGGCAGAGGGGTGTAGCTGAAGCCCTTGCCCTCTCACTGCCCCAGCTCAAGAGCTCAGGGCACTTCCTGCCGCAGCTCAGTGGCTGTCGCTGTCGGGTTGCGTGTGTCAGTGCAGGGTGGCCGAGGCCCGAGGCCCCTCTCCCTTGGGACCGGTTGTGGGTGTTGGGGGGAGGCATGGCTGAGGCCCCCAGACCTCCCCCATCCCTGGCTTGGTAGCTCAGGGGACTTCCAGTACTTCTAGATTTTACAGGTATTCTTTGGTGATGTGAGACCTTTACTAGTTAATATCAAACTTTGTCTCTGGTCTATGGGTATTTTGTTTTTTCTTCCAGTTCTGTGTTGGATTGTTTGCTGTTCCCAAACTTAAACTGCACTGGAACTAATTTGTTGTCTTTTGCTTACTTCTAAAACGGGGGAACTTCCTGTGGAGACCAGCACTTGAGCCCTGTGGTTGAGCTAAATTGTAGCTTTGCTGCTGATTCCCTGGGGAAGGCTTTTTGTGCACCTCGGGTTTTAATGGTTGACTTTAAAGGTGCTTCCAAGACTTGTGAGATCTGGTACATGTGGGTTGTACAGAAACTCTGGTCTGGGCCTAAGACCTTTCAGTGAACTGCTCCCCATGCAGTTCTATATTCCTCACCAGTCTCCACTGAGTGGTTCTACACTGATTGGAGGGCAGATCAGCTGTCCTTGCTGTGCCCCAGTGTTCTCCCAGTGGGCCCGTCTCCCCCACTGCCTGAGCTCCAAACACTTCCCATGGGACAGGCCATGTGCCAGTCCCTTGGAGTGACTCACCGGCCTCTGAGTGGCTCCTTTTCTTCAGTTGTTGTCACTTCTCAATCCTACGTGGGTCCACAGGGACCCTATTAGCATTCTTGCTGGCCTGGGGGCCACCAAGGCCCTCTTCTCTCCTGCCGCCTCCAAGCAACTCCATCTGAAAGGCACAGCTGCAGTTTTGCCAGCTCCTGCTCCGTGTGCTCACAGGTCCAGCCTTGAAGCAGCTGGGATTTGAAAAGGTGCGAGAGGTTCTTTCTTTCTCTCATCTTGGCTTCTCTTGCCTTTGTGTGCTCTGTAGGTCTTTCCCCCTCTTTCCCTGAGCTCCAGCGGCCCCAGCTTGGCTGTTGTTGCTTTTTAATAGATGTAAATTGGTTGATTTGTGGGAGAAAGTGGCACTGGGGACCCTCTATTCTGCCTTCTTGACCAGAAGCCTCAATTGTTATTTTTTAATGAGTAACTTTATGCATGTATATGTTGGATCATTTCTATGTTGGAGTTATTGGGCCAAAAAATATGTGCATTTAAAATTTTGAGAAGTGCTGTGAAATTTTCTCCATAAGATTAGACAGAGATCTTGGATGACTTAACCAAGACTGCAGAGCTAATTCTTAATGGATTTAAAGTCAGAACAAATGTTTCCCAACCAGAAAAATAGAAGGCATAATTGCATATTTGGGGGACCACTATCCTTTGAGAAATATAACTAACTGGGGCAAGAGAAAAGAGGGAGGATTTACCTCTCCTGCTGAGGCCATTGTTCTCCATTACCTTTTGTACTTGTTCACCGAACCCCAGAGCCAAGTGATGAATTAACCTTAGCAAGCCCTACAAGGGTTTACCTCCTGCCAGCCTGAGCCCCTCTGTCTCATACAATACTGAGATGCAAGTTCCCCTGCCTGCACCAAAAAGTTGAAGAAATTAAAGTGGTCTACCTCAAAAAATAGAAGGCTAGGAAGAGAAGGGTAATGAGTTGATGAAGACCCTCAAACACTTTAATGCTCATCAAATATACTCTCCTGGCAAGTTGTACCCGCACTAAAATGCTTGCTTTGCCTCACGAGCCACTGTCCTTGGTGCTGATGAGACCCCTATGAGCTGAGGTGTGATGGCTTTTCCTGTTCCTGGGGTATTAAAGAATCATATACAAACCCTCCCAGCAATTCTGAACCAGGGGAGAAAGGAGGAAATCAAGGAAAACAAGAGAGGCGAAAGGACAAGGGCTACTTAAAGAGGCAGAACATTTGTTGGATGGAGAAGGAAGAGGGATTGGTATATGATTTGGTATCATTTACAAATCATCATAGATACTGAAAGATAATTCTGTGCCCCCTTCATAATGGTAGGAGGGCATAGACATATTGCCTTATGCTCTCCATTACTGTATGTATATACATCCCCTGAGGATTTAAAGAAAAGTGAGGTTATAGAAAGGATCATGAAAGAGTTATGTGGAATTTCTTGAGTGGGCAATTTTGGAAGTAGGATGGATTGCCATCTGCCTGAGCTGGTTTAACTGTAATCCTGCCAAAGGCTGAGAATAGACTGGATAACCTCCCGAGATGCCCACAGTATTTGAAGTTAGGACTTCAATGAAAACATTCATCCTACTCTTGCTCTTTATCTTTGTTTGAGCTTCAGGGAAGCCTGGATTTAAACTAAAGTAACATCACAGGCTGCACTGATTATTTTATCTTATCTAAAGTCAGTTGCCTTCAAGTGTTGTTTTAATACACACAAGAAGTTAATAACTTTCCCAACCTGTCACTTCTTTCCCTAGCAGCATAAAAATGTGAAACAGAACATAAATTCAATAAATTCCATTTATTCCTTAATGCTGCATTGCAACCGGACAATCTTTCATTCACATGATTAAGTTTGGAAAATATTTATGTTTTGGTGCAAAAAGAAAAAGAAGCATTTGGATTTATATAAAATTTAAGTATAAAAAATATAATGTTTTCACATTTTTATACTTGGTTTTGTTTCACTTTTTAAATGGTGGATTTTCAAATTGGAGAGAACATATAATATTGCAGATTAGGCCAGAGATTCCATAAGTGCTGGAATGTATTTTCCAATATTTTAAATGGCCTCACTGGCAACGTAGTTGGCTTCATATGCCTGGCTGTGATTATGTAACTATTGCTGATACAGGGACACACAGGTTTCAAGCTTTTCTGTGGTTGGGGAGCTCTTGCCTATGAGCAGTCAAAGCAACATCCAGATGTCAGGTCACTAGACAGTCTCCAGAGGCTCCTATCAGTGTTATCTGTCTCCAGATAGGGTGAAATTTCCCCACAAGCCACTAGGAAAGTAATATTCTCCCCAAGGGTTATCTGATTCTGCCCATGGGCATCGACTCATAACCCATCTGATATTCCTAGCTTAGGTAATGCCTTCAAGTTCTACATCAGATTTCCCTGTTCCAGGGCTGTGACTCAGCTCCAATCTAAAATGCATTTGAAAAAAGAAAACATTTAGGGGAAATAGTATCATCCTTTCTTCTAGATCACTGTTTCTAAACATTTTACTTTCCTTACACACAGCTAACACAATGATCATCTCTCATCACACTGCAGTGATTCTCTGCCAAAATGTAGGGGGGAAAGGCAGGAGGACACGTACCTTTCTGCTCCACCCAGAGAAGCTTATCAAAATGGTGGGAGGAGTGAACTTTCTAAAGGTCTCCAAGTTTCTGATATGTCCTCTTGGCTGGATACCTTCCATGTATCCTTTCTTCTCCCTTTCTGTACACTAGAAGGCTAACAAGCACCAGCAGACTCCCTGTGCCTGCCCTTAGCTTCTAGTTGGATTCAGAAGAGCTCCAGCAAGAGATCAGAGGGAGTGGGTGAAGAGTTCAAGGTATTTACTTCCTTGGCTGTCTGTGGGGGTGTGACAGGCTGGACTCATCTCTTGCCTAAAGGTCACCACTGCTGAGAGACAGCCTTCTCTGCCAAGCCTCTGTCTCCAAGTTCTGTTCTGATAATGGCTCCTTCCATTCATCCCTTTCAAGACTAGGAGGATAACTGTATCCCCCGTTATTAGCCCTACAGTACTGCAGTAACTTATGGTTTCCCTACATCCTACATACACTTTTGTAAAGATTCCCTTTATCAACTCAAGTTATCTTCCCTTTTCTGCAAGGTTCCTGACTGGTACAGTCTCCACCTCCCATCCCTAAAGAAACTTTACTTTATTCCAGGTTTTGACTGAAGGAAAATACAATCATCCTCCACAAATGGTATTTAGGTCAGTAATGGACCCCGTAGACAACAGTAGCTATAGCATATAGCCCAAGTGTGTAGTAGGCTATACCATCCAGGTTTGTGTAAGTACACTCTATGATGTTCTCACAATGACAAAATCTCCCATCGACATATTTCTCAGGAATTATCCTGGTCATTAAGCAACACATGACTGGATATGAATTACCCACATGAATAATATGTCTCTTTCAAAAACCATTGTTAAATATGGGGTTCAATGTTTCTTATAAAATTATCTGCATGATAATTTTTTGAAACAAATATTTTTTAAACTTAAAATATTTTATTTTATGGAAATTATCTCTCTTTTATCAAATAATGATAATTCTATAACATATAGCCTTCATTCCTGGACTACTAGAAAGGTCACAGCTAAATTTATAAGTAAGTCAGGATAAAAACATTAGCTTAGATTTTTGCTGTGTCTATTTATCCTTCCCTCTCTATAAAATTTAATGGTCTATTTTCATCTTAATGGTCTGGTTAAACATATATCTTTAATTGTAACTGTTTTGATATCAGAAAGGCCACATGTCACAAACACAAATGTTTGTTATATATCCTAATAATTACTGATTATGTCCCATGTTCTATTGATGTGGGTGATTTTTTAAAACATGAAAAAAGACTCAGCATTAAGGCTCTTCCAATAAGCAAACATACTAGCCAAAAAATTTCTGTGTAAAAGGAGTCTAAATTGAAATGGAATAGATGTGTCAGTCAAACATTTGTACAGAGATTCTGATTAATTGAAGTTTTCTTTCTTCGTTAACCATACATCTTTAATTTTTTAAAGCACATTAACTTAAAAATCTGTTAAAAGTATCTGTATTAGTCCGTTTTGTGTTGGTATAATTTATAAAGAAGAGAGGTTTATTTGGCTTACGATTCTGGGACAGCTGCATCTGGCACGGGCCTCAGGCAGAAAGTGGCAGGCAGTCGTCGGGTATGAGATCACATGGCGAGAGGAAGCAAGGCGGGGGGAGGTGCCAGGGTCTATTAAACAACCAGCTCTCATGGGAACTAATAGAGCAAGATCTCACTCATTAATTCCCCCTACCCCAGGGAGAGCATTAATCCATTCATAAGGGATCTGCCCCCATGACTCAATCACTTTCCAACACTGCCACATTGGGGATCAAATTTCCACATGAGTTTTGGAGGGGACAACACATCCAAATTCCACCAGTATTCAAACATTATAAACCTACTAATCTATGGTGAAATCTAACCTGATAATTATGAGAACTTAAAAAGAACTTTCCCATGTTCCTTATTATGCTTAAAGTCAGACACAAAAAGGCACCTAAGAGAGTTCTCTTAATGAAAACAGCAAAGGTCTCAGAACTATGGTCCTTAACTCTAATGCACTTATTATTTTCTAGAACATCTCCATGCTTGACATTTGGTGGGAAAATTGTATGTCTTCATAAACGCTTATGAATTGAGGAAGAAAAATTACATTCAAGTATTGAGGAGCATGTCCAGAAAAGCCATCTATTTAACATTTCATTTATGATTTGAGTACAGTCTTATTCTATTAACATTTTTTTTAAGTGCTTAGTATTTTCACAAAATCATCCACAGAGAATTAAGTTAGTGCAATAGAGGAAAGACAAAATCAGAGTTAAAAACAAGTGTCTTCTGGGGCCGGCCCGGTGGCGCACTGCTGTAGTGCGCCGCTTGGGAAGTGCGGCGGCACTCCCGCCGAGGGTTCGGATCCCACATACAGACCGGTTCCCGCTCACTGGCTGAGCGAGGCGCAGGAGCAACGCCGAGGGTTGTGATCCCGTTGCCGGTCCCAGTCCGGTACGGGGGCGACACTGAGGGTTGCGATCCGTTGCCGGACACGGAAAAAGACAAAAGGAAAAAAAAAAAAGAAATTTAAAAAGGTGACAAATACCACAAATACCATAAAATCTTTTTTAGAAAAAATATATTACTATTATTGTTGTTATTAACTGACCAACCTATAAAATATTTTATTATATTGTTTTTACTTAATATTCTTTTATCATCACTTTATATGTTGAAGATTTTTTATTTTCTTTAGAGAGTGTGGCTGGGGCACCTGATTCTGGATATTTCTCTAACTAGCTGGTTAGCTATTTCACAAGTAGAAGCAGTGAGGTGGACCCTGTGAAACAATACAGGAAAATGAACACATGATCCCAGTTGCAGGGAGGGCACGGGGCTTAAATGACCATGCTAAAATAAGAAAAGTTGAAGATTATATTTTGGTAGTCAGAAAACTGCAACTATTCAAAGAAACATTGAAACAAGAGTGCTCCATGAAAGCCACTCTTGTAATAAATATATAAATTAAGTAAGATTTAATGTTTTTTTCCCTTTTTAAAAGTTTTTTTAAAAATAGGGCCGGCCCGGTGGCGCACTGCTACAGTGCACCGCTTGGGAAGCGCGGCAGCGCTCCCGCCGAGGGTTCGGATCCCACATACAGACCGGTTCCCGCTCACTGGCTGAGCGAGGTGCGGGGGCAACACCAAGGGATGCGATCCCGTTGCCGGTCCCGGTCTGGTACAGGCGCGACACTGAGGGTTGCGATCCGTTGCCGGTCACGAAAAAAGACAAAAAGGGAAAAACAACACCAAGGGATGCGATCCCGTTGCCGGTCCCGGTCTGGTACAGGCGCGACACTGAGGGTTGCGATCCGTTGCCGGTCACGAAAAAAGACAAAAAAGGAAAAAATAAATAAATAAATATAAATAAAAATAAAAATAAAGTTTAGGGGCCGGCCTGGTGGTGCTCCCGCCGAGGGTTCGGATCCCACGTGGAGACCGGTTCCCGCTCACTGGCTGGACGTGGTGCGGGTGCAGCACCGAGGGTTGTGATCCCATTACTGGTCAGTAAAAAAGACAAAAAGGAAAAAAATAAAAATAAATAAAGTTTAAAGATAGAAACAGTTTAAAGAATAATAATTTTTTTTTTTATTGCAGTTGGCCAGTATGGGGAACCAAAACTTTGACAAGGCTGTGCTCTAATCAACTGAGATAACTGGCCAGCCAGTTTAAAGAATAATAATAAAATGAACATTCTTGTACCCCAAACCTAGTTTAAGAAATGAACACTTGTAACACCTTGGAAGCCTCCTGTATGACTCTCTTGAAAAACATGCCCTGCCCGGCATGGGTTACCACCATCTGCATTTTGTAATAATAATTCCCCTGCTGTTCTTAATAGTTCAATCATATATTGTTTAGTTTTGCCTGTTCGTAAAGTATGTATATTTGTCTCTGACATTTTTTCAGCTTAATCTTATGTTTATGGGATTCACTCCTGTCATTGTGTACAGCTAATAGTTCCTCGGTTTCCATTGCTGTGTGGTATTCCAGTGTATGAATGTAATACAGTTGATTCTTTTTTCTTCAGATGTGTAGCGGCTATTCTTGGATATTTTCTCTCCCACATCAATTTTAGAATCAGTTGTCAAGTTCCTTAAGAAACAAAACAAACAAATCCTTATCGGGATTTTTATTAGAATTGTATTAAACTTATTGATCAATTTTGTGTGAATTGGCCTTATTTATTTATTTATTTATTTATTTGGTGGCTGGCTGGTATGGGGATCAGACCCCTTGGCCTTGGTGTTATAATGTGAATTGACCTCTTCATACTTTTATGCACTTTTATCTATGACTATAATATATCTCTCCATTTAGGTTTTCTTTAATACCTTTCAGAAAAATTTTGTGATCTGGCACATAAAGACTTTAGTGATTATATTCATTCCCAAGCACCTTTTGTTTGTTATTGCTATGCTAAACATCTTTTTCATGTGTACTTTTTAACTATTGCTGGTGATAATAATAACTGTAGGAATCGTGATGATGAGAATAATAACTAATGTTTGTTCCATGTTCACAGTGTGCCACACACAGGTCTACATGCTCTACAATTGCAGCAGGCCCCGAGATGTTAAATAATGTGCCCAACATTACACAGCTAGCAACCGGTAAAGTCAGGGTTGAAGAAAGGAACTTTGGCTCCAGAATACATGTTCTAAACCACAACACCCTGTTCCTCTCTACACCCTTGTATTAATTTCCTTAGTCTGCCATAACAAATTACTATGAACTTGGTGGCTTTAAAACAACAGACATTTATTCTCTCACAATTATGGAGGCTAGAAATACAAAATCCAGCAGAGCGGTACTCACTCTGAGGGCTCTAAGAGAGAATTGTTCCTAGCCTCTTCCAGCTTCTGGTGGCTGCATCATTCCAATCTCTGCCTCTGTCTTCACATCACCGTCTCCTGTGTGTGTCTAATTTCCCTCTGCTTCTCCCTTGTTACAAGATGTAGGGCCTACCTGGATAATCCAATACAAGTTTCTCTTCTCAAAATCTTAACTTAAACACCTTTTTCTGCCATAAAAGGTAATATCCAGGCTTTTACTATTTAAGGTAATATTTATAGGTTCTGGGCATTATCTTTAGGAAACCACCATATCTTTTGGGAATCACCATTCAGACCATTAAAACTCCAAAGAAGATCAACTGACTGTTGGATATTACATATAAATCCAGCAACCCGGCTGTACATTCTGTGTTTTAGTACGTTTTGTGTTGCTACAACAGAAATACCTGAGACTGGGTAATTTATAAAGGAAAGAGGTTTATTTGGCTGACGATTCTGGGACAGCTGCATCTGGCATGGGCCTCAGGCTGCTTCTACTCATGGTGGAAAGTGGCAGGCAGCCAGCAGGTACAAGCAGATCACATGGCAACAGGAAGCAAGAGAGAGGAGGTGCCAGGGTCTTTTTAAGCAAGGAGCTCTCACAGGAACTAATAGAGTGAGAACTCACTCATTAATCCCCCCTACCCCAGGGAGAGCATTAATCCATTCATAAGGGATCTGCCCCCATGACTCAATCAGTTTCCAACACTGCCACATTGGGGATCAAACAAGCAGATCACATGGCAACAGGAAGCAAGAGAGAGGAGGTGCCAGGGTCTTTTTAAGCAAGGAGCTCTCACAGGAACTAATAGAGTGAGAACTCACTCATTAATCCCCCCTACCCCAGGGAGAGCATTAATCCATTCATAAGGGATCTGCCCCCATGACTCAATCAGTTTCCAACACTGCCACATTGGAGATCAAATTTCCACATGAGTTTTGGAGGGGACAACACATCCAAACTTCATCATTCTGATCAATTCCAATAAATATATGTTGACTCTTTTGCATTTTCATTGTGGATAATCACATCATCTGCAAATTATCCAATCTTGCCTTTTTTTTTTTTTTTGGAGAGTACATTATTTTATTGTGCATGCCACCCTGTTATGATGATTACTGTCACAAACAACAACAAATGTTTAGTAGTATTTATGGGGTAAAAGACATGATACTGAATGATATGAGGATCAAAAGGATGAAAAAGACATTGCCTTTGCCCTCTCAAAAGCATAAGAATTGGGATATGGTTAATATACATGAAAAACATATAACTATTAAACAAAATGGAACAAGGTCGTGATTACATTTGCAGACTGAGACTTCATTTAAAAGAATTGCCTTTCTTCTGTGCCTAATTCATGGGCATGTTGCATCACCCCAGAAGGGCTATTTGGTCATGATTCCCCACTCTCTCCTTTTTTTTTTCCCCCCTTATTTTGAAAAATGACCAATGTCTGATTTCCAGTCTGTGGTCTGAGTCACCGGTATAATGATATTAGAAGTAAATGGGAAAAGAAAAGCAGAAGCTTTCAGTGGAACAGCAGAGTGAACGACAGCTATCTCCACCTGCAGGGCTTCTTGTCTCCTTCCCAAACAGAGACTACTGAGGCCACAAAAGGCTCTGAAGCCTTTCCCAGAAGCTGATTGCCAGGCTGATAATTCTGAAGGAATATAAGACAAAAAAATTAGCATGTTAATTTCTTCTCCAGGAAAAGAGCAAAAAATTAAGAAAATTAATTCTTAAAAAATATAAGCATGAAATTTGGATTGAAGAGATATTTTTAGCCTGACTTTCAATTGTTTACAGACAATTTTGGATTAGTTTTAATTTAGCTAATCCTTCGGATGGATTACTACACAAAAATTTTTAAGTGGTTTGAAAACAGGATGTACAACACAATCTATTTTCATAAAAAAGAAAAAAGGTATACTTATGTACAGAAGAGACTGTCAACTGTGATTATTCCCAAGTGTTGTGATTTTAGTTCATTTTTATTTTCTTCCTTTTTTGAGGAAGAAAATAACAGCATTTTCTATAATGAAGATATATTACTTTAATAATATTTTTTAAATATAATGTTTAATCCAATTTTTAAAAAAATATGTTACTATGTGACCATTGTGTATATGTCATGGCACTCTACAGAAAGCATATTAGCACGATACTAGTCACACCTGTGAACAGGGAGGAGAGGGACCCAGAGTTGGGAGGATGTCAGATAAGGTCAATCTCTGAAATTGAAAATAGAATTCCATAAAAATAATGTCATATACAGAAAGAAGATCATTGGCCAATGTACTAATGTCGAGCCTGGACTCTCTCCCAAGTTGCTTCTTGAATTATAGGAAGTTATATCTCAGGAAGAAACGATCTATTCCTGAGCTTGCATTATTAGCTCTATTTTCAACCACAGTTTCTCTGCAGGAAGCTTCCTTAGCCACATATCCATAGATCAGGTGGACGTTTTAGTTACATTAGAAAGCATAATCCATAAATCCACGAAACTAGGCTCATGTAAACTATAATTGGTCAAAATGCACTGAAGGGCAACAAGAGGATGCCACCAACCTCCCTCTGAATTGGGGCTCTCCATTCTTTCCTGAGGACACCTCCAACAGCACACCCGACACGCAGCACCTTGGCTCTAATTCACACGAGTGAGCGTGCCAAAAATCAAACCCAATATTGAGTATCAGCAAAGCAGAATTCCTTTATATTTTTAGATAAAAATAAACATATAGACATGTTAATATTTTCTCCCTGTGCTCCAGATCATTGTCTGGGGCCCCATGCTCGCACCCCGCTTTGGAGAATTCCATTGGAAGAGTAGGGAAGGGGACAAACACTGTCACCTGTAAGTCAAAGCTTCACATGATCCACTACATAATCACACCAGCTACCCCATACATGGTTGAAAGTCTGACCTGAAAACAGGTTCAAGGAAGGAAAGAAACGTGCCACGTCGCTGAGGCTAGTCAGGGCACAGCTGAAATCCCAAATGGCTCCAGCCAGCTCTGCGTGCGGGTCTCCCCACCTCACTGGAAGTCACGGCCAGGTAGGCTGGTCCAGGAAGACTCTGCCTGAGGGAGCCCTGATTCGGTCTTGAAGCGTAACGTGGATCACAACAGCTAATTTGGGGGACAGAGGGCAGAAGCATACAGAAACCAAGAAGGAAGGAGTTCACTGGATTGGGGAAATGAAGAGTTTGTGGAAAGAGGGAGGAATCCCGCAATTGTGGTACAAGCGAGCCTGTGGGACTCAGTGCAGAAACCAGCAATTGGATCAGGTCTGAGGACACGGAAGTGAGAGTCGTCTGGGTGGAGGCTAAAACCAAAGCGAAATGGAAAAGGAACTTGAGAGCAAAACGTGAAGAGAGGAGGGAGATGAAGGAAGCCAACAAAGAGACGTTTGTGTGTAACATGGAGAGTCAACACTGTTGCAGGAAATCCTAGGTCAAACTTTAAAACAGGCTGAAATAAATAGGTCGCACATCAACACACACGTAATATAACCCCATCTGAATTAGCCACAAAAAACACATAAACCTAATTATTCATTCAGGTCCCCCACACAGAATGTCGTCATTGCTTTGAATTTTTATGACGTGGTCAATAAAATGAAATATTCAGTAGTGAAAGGCCACCAGAAGCAAAATGACTATGTATAACAAAACAAAGTTAAACAAAATCCTACCAAATGATAACAGCATTTGAGAGGGTACAAATGTGGGGGCTAATCCAGCTAATCTAAGGGAGCCGTCTACCCACTGCAAAAGAATGTGTTCGCTTTCCCAGGTCACATGATCACATCTAAACATGCTGAATAAGCCCAGGGTTTTTTAAGATTTGGAGTTTGGGCTTTAAATTTGGGGAGACTTCTCTCCAATTTATGACTCTGAAAGGATCCCTAAGGAGGTTTTGGGGAGCTGTCCTAGGGGTCTCAGAGAATGTTCGGGATTTTGGAGACGTACCTTTGCTTATTATCCCAATTCTGAATTGGAAAAGAGCTAATATACATTGCTCTGAATATAAATATGAATATAAGACAAAGAGGTTATTTAGGGCAAATTTGAGAACTGCAGTCTGGAAAACACAGACTCAGGTTGCCCTGAATGTGTGCTCTATTCAGCAGCAGTTACAAACTGATTTTTAAAGGGAGAAAGGGAGAAGTTGAAGAGCAGTTCCAAAGTTGTTTGCCAAGAATTTACATTGGTTTGCTAAAATAAAATAAACTACTAACTGGCTATACATTGTTCTTGTGTCATAAATTCCAGGGACTTTACAACAGTGAAAGAATGGGGGTCATACTGGACAACTTACAGTAACGTTTGGGCAATCTATACCTGATGGTCGTGGCAGCTTGTCTACTAAAAACATGCTTTTTAGCAATTATCCCGGACATGGGCTAGGGGGATGTGACTGAAGTCCCATGCTCATCTCTCTCTAGGCCTGGTAAGTTTAGCAGGACTTACATTCCTTAGATTGCTCTAAGCCATTTTCCTTTCTCAGTATCCAGCCCTTTGCCTATCACAGTGCCTGAAATGCCACTATTTAGAAGTCTCCTTTTGGCTCTGGAGACTTGTCCTGTATTGAAGTATTGCACCTTAATCACATATTGCTTTTCATCTGAACTTGATGAGAACAAGAGCTGGTGGAAAGAATTCCCATGGGACTTGACATAAGTTAGACACCCAGGAGTGGTAAACAGTAAGGAGATGGAAAGACAACACTGAAGAAGAAGCTAGGAGGGCCTCATAGCAAATTCTTCGACTCACAGTTTTCCTTGGGTCTGGATAATCATTCTTCTGACTGATGGATTCATCTCTGGCTATACCCAGTCCAAACTACCACTTCTTGGTAGATCAGATAGACTTCTTGGTAAATACAGGGGAGAGGTACTGGCAGGGGGTGGAGAGGGTAGTGGTTCTTGCAGCAGAGGTGAAAATAATGTAGTCTCATCAAGCCGGAAGAGACCTCACAGAGAGCCAACCACATTTGTATTATCTATGTTAGCTTCTGCGTCCTCCTTTTTAATGTATTTGATTAATTAATCTCTGGGTTCTTTCTCTTTTTTCACTCTCTTCCTGGTTCTGAGAATCTGACAGAGAAATGAACGTGGCTGGGAATTGACAGGACTTGTATTAAATCCTGAGGTCCCTAAGGCAACTTCTAGAGACAGAACCTGTTTTAGTCCGTTTTGTGTTGCTATAACAGAATTACTTGAGACTGGGTAATTTATAAAGAAGAGAGGTTTATTTGGCTTACGATTCTGGGACAGCTGCATCTCGCACGGGCCTCAGGCTGCTTTTACTCATGGCGGAAAGTGGCAGGCAGCCGGCAGGTACAAGCAGATCACATGGTGAGAGGAAGCAAGAGAGAGAGAGAGAGGAGGTGCCAGGGTCCTATAAACAACAAGCTCTCACAGGAGCTAATAGAGCGAGAACTCACTTATTACTCCCCGTTCCCCCAGGGAGAACATTAATCCATTCATGAGGGATCCACCCCCATGACTCAATCAGTTTCCAACACTGCCACATTGGAGATCAAGTTTCCACATGAGTTTTGGAGGGGACAACACATCCCAACTCCATCAGAACCCATCTCCACAGTGTGTGGCTTTTGAGAGGTTTGGTTCAGTTTCCAGATATTTGAGGGAGACTCCCTAAGACCAGGAAATCTGTGTTATGTAGTAGGCTGTTTAAAATGCATATACAAATAAATAAATAAAATTAAACACACACACATAAGTAAATAAATAAAATGCATATATAATTTGTTGGACTTTGTTGGAAATTGTGCCAGCACTGAAAGTTAATTGACAGATATTTGGATAGTAAATACAAATACTGCTGAACAATACAAATACTTGGCTCCTCAAATGTTTAATTTGTTGGGATACATGTGCTGGTCTTTAAATATTCTACAGAACAAGATGATGTATGTTAGAAGTCAACAACCAACACAAGGAGACAGTAACAGATAAGTACTCCTGAGAAATCTTATAGTCAAAATTTTGATGTCTAATCAAATAGGAGGAAGAGATCCTAGATTCCAGTTGTCACTTTTGAAAGGCTTATGAGCTCACAAGAGGCCACCTGCTACCATGGAAAGGACATTGGCTTGGTGTTAAATCAGATACCAAATCCCTTCTCTGTGACATACTATCTGTGTAACTTTGAGCAAGTTATATAACTTCTCTGAACCCCAGTTTCTTCATCTGTAGAATGGGTTGTTGAGAAGATTAAATAGAAAATGTAATTAAGGTACCTAAAAATGACCTCTCCTAGTAGATGTTTGCTATGAACTGAAAGTTTGCATTTCCCCAAAATTTGTAGGTTGAAGCCCTAATCTCCAGTATAATGGTATTTGGAGGTGGGGACTTTGGGAGGTAATTAGGTCATGAGTGTGGAGCTCACATGAATGGATTTAGTGCCCTTATAAGAAGAGACACAAGATCGATGATCTCTTTCTCTCTGACATGTGAAGACACAGCAAGAAGGCAGCTGTCTGCAAATCAGGAAGAGAGCCCTCACCAGGAACTGAATCTGCCTACACCTTGATCTTGAACTTCCCAGCCTCCAGAACTATGAGAAATAAATACCAGTCTATGGTATTTTTGTTATAGCAGTTTGAGCTAAGACAGTACTGTGTAATAATAGCACAGTAAGACAATATTTTTTTGAAATCTTAACTGCTATTTTTTTCCCAGCTGTATTTTCATTACCATTTGACATTTGGCCCCATTCAGATACATAGGTCACAATGTAAGGGATATGATGGCAGAAGGCATAGAAAAGAAGCTTATCTTCTCAGCTTTTGAATTTCAAAAGCCAAGGCTCTGGGGTTGGCCTGTGACTCACTTGGAAGAGTGTGGTGCTGATAACACTGAGGCCACAGGTTCAGATCCCATATAGGGATGGCCGGTTGGCTCACTGGGTGAGCGTGGTGCTGACAACACCAAGTCAAGGGTTAAGATCCCCTTACCAGTCATCTTTTATTAAAAAACGAAAAAAGAAAAAAGAAAAAAAAGCCAAGGATCTGAAGGAAGGGAATGGACAGATGAGATTTGGGTGACTATAGGATAAATAAGTATGGCTTCCCCACACCCCAGCCTGGAAGGATTCACTGGGCTAGGGGAAGGAGGCTACCTTTGAAGGCAGGGGTTTGTGCAGGGCTGAAAAAAGGAAAGGCAGTATTGAAAGTCTGCATAAGGAGCAGTTACACCCATTGGATATCCTCACACTCTCTCCCTGCCAAGCCAGGCAACTTTTACTCCCTAACTCTGCCAAAAAGTAAAAGGTTTAATCTCTGCAGGATTAGGATATAAAAGTTCTAGGTTTGGGCATAGCAGATACAGGTGAAGGTAAGGGACTATAGGGGAAATGAGGATTTAATGAAAGTTGGAGTTTTGAATGAATCTTCGAACCCTCTTCCCCCTTTGGAAATCAAAACATTGACAACCTGGCATATACTCCCAGGGAGAATATTAGAGTGTACATTTCTGTGGAAACTGACTAGCTCAAGAAAAACACCTATAGACACTGACAAGACATTTGGGATTTCTCAAAAAAAAAAAAGATTGTTTGCTGTTTTATCTCCCTACAGTGAATCCCACCATCAATGAGTCCTCTCCTCCTCTTTCCTACAGGCACCTAGAATATCTGATCAGCTTTTTGAGTACCCTGGCTGTCTAAGGATTACCAGACATTTGGGGAGAACTGCTAACAGGAAGACAGAGAACAAAGAAACAAAAGAAACAAAAAAAGAAACAAAAGAAAAGGATCTTGGAGAAAACAGATAATGCAGGGAATAGAAAAAAAAATTAAAATATTGTCATAAATATCTTCAGGAAGCAAGAAATACAATTCACCTACAAAAACAAGAATAGAATACTATGGAAAAAAAGAACAATCAGAAAACAAGAAATAGGACTGGCTGGTTAGCTCACTTGGGAGAGCTTGGTGCTGATAACAGCAAGGTCGAGGGTTTGGATCCTCATACTAGCAGCTGCCAAAAACAAAATAAATAGTTGTTAGAAATTTAAAATATGATTAGCAAATTGAAAAGACATTAATTAACTAATTGGAATTTAAAGTTTAATGTATTTTACAGCAATAAAGGAAAATATGGGGAAAAAAAAGATGAGAAAATCAGAGGGTCAATTGAAGAGGTCTACAATCTAACTAATAGAAATTCCAGGAAAAAAAAAAAAAAGAAGAAACTAAAGGGAAGAACTCATTAAAGGAATAACAGTATTTATCAGAACTAAAATAGTTTACATCTCATGTAAGTTATTATAAAATTATTTATTATAAAATTTATTTTAAATAATAAGTTATTATAAAATTTCAGGTAAGTTATTATAAACTTTCAATCATCAAGGATAACCAGAAGCAAAGTTAACAGTCAAACAACAAAGTGGGAATAAATTATTTGTGGTTCACATCAAAATAAAGAGCCACTCTTTTTAAAACATAAAGAGCTCCTATAAACAATAAGAAAAAGATTAACAAACCATGTTTAAAAATTGGGAAAAGCTCTCATAAAAGGGATTTTTTTTCCTTTTTATTTATTTATTTATTTATTTA
>NW_007727525.1:180893-190817 GCF_000696425.1 Galeopterus variegatus
TTTAAGGATGACCGGTAAGGGGATCTTAACCCTTGGCTTGGTGTTGTCAGCACCACGCTCACCCAGTGAGTGAACCTGCCATCCCTATATGGGATCTGAACCCACGGCCTTGCTGTTATCAGCACCACACTCTCCAGAATGAGCCACAGGCCGGACCCTAATTTCCTGATTTTGATGGTTGTATTATGGTTATGTAGGAGAGTGTCTTTGTTAGGAGGAAAATTGGCTTCTATGAACACTTTTGCCATGATGTCTATAGGAGTTTTTTGAAGTTATGAGGTGAATAAAGAGGAATGGGCAAGTTATATGGTGGCAGAGGGGTGGATAATGATGGCCACATATATCGAGGCTAGTGGCCATGTCTGTCAACAGGGCCAGAGTTGGTGGAACCCAGGGGAATTTCCTCCAGGCTCAGACCCCTGAAGTTCAAGTGCTTGAGGCCCCCATGTGGTAACAGCCAATCAGGAGAGGAGCTTTGAGGTAGAACTTTAAGGTGACTTCCCCGTATCCCCACTGTGCGCCATTAATGCCATCTTCTGTGCCATCTAATCCACCTGCGTTCCATAGAGTGAAGCTGGGGTGAAGGGGGGACTGGGAGTGTTTGAAGAAACAGTCCTGTGTAGACAATCGATAGGCCCTAATAAAGTCCATTTGGGGGGACTCTGAAGATCATTGCCACCAAAACAGAATTTTTCTTTCTTTTCCCAAAGGTTTGCTATCATACACTTACCTGGGTTTTTCTCAACATCAGCTGACAAAGGAAGGTGTAGAATCAACCAAATTTATAACATAGTTTGATTTCCATGACAAAAGACTTAATTTGGGGAAAAAATTAGATTCTTGGCTCTCTGATTCTCTGCTGACACTGAGATAAATGCTACCAGTCTCAGGGATTTATTTTAATTCAATTTCATATATTAATTTGATGCAAAGAAATCATTAACACCTCCACTGTATCTTTGTTCTCCAGATGCTTCTCTTTACTGCCTGGGAATCTTGCTGATTCCCACAGATTAGCAAGGGTGGCTCTTAGTTTTGATACACTTAAAAGGCCAGTGGGGTTTCTAATTTCTTCTTCATCTCTTAGTATCAGCCATAACTGTCTAAGTTTATGTTCTCTTTTTTGAGTATTACTTTAGGCTTTATTTTCACTGGGGGGGGGGGGGTTGTCACCATGAATCGACCCAGGTCCTGTGCCCATTTAATTATATTGCCTAACTTTCTTATTTAGATAAATCTTTCAAAGTCATAATAAGGCATTTTAGATTAGGAGACCTATCCATGCCAGGAGCAGCCATCGTGAGCTGGGCTGTGAGGGGTGAGTCTTTCCCCTATTGACAAATACAAGCTGGGGGTTCAGAGTCAAGTTCCAGACCACTCAGCCGTCTGGTACACAAACTTTATCTTCATTATTAATCTGCTTTGCTGCAGAACAAAGGCAAGGACATTAATGTTGACACAATTCAAAGACAACTCCTACAGTGTCTGTGCTTCGTTTTGTTCCATGGCTGGAAATGCAGCAGGCCCCAAGCTCAGATTTCCAGCCTCCAGAACTGTGAGACAATACATATCTGTTGTTGAAGCCACCCAGTTGTGGTAATGGTAACGGCTGCCCTAGGAAACTAATACATAAGAAAAGTTTATTCAATCGTGATAATCCCTCTCTCCTTACTTCCTTGCCACTTCAGAACGTGTTATGACCTGATCTTTGAGGTAAATACCACCAACTATTATAACCAAATATCACCAAATGCCCAAATACCTCTCCCGGTGTTAGTGTGTTACTCAAGGCTGCCCTGTCACCAGGAGAGCTCGTCCGCAATGTCACCTTTGGCTACCTTCACTCTCCCACCATTTCCTTTCCATCCAGGGCTTTCACTCAAAACTTGGAAAACTTACCTTTCTTTTCCCCTTGCCAGGGTCTCTAACCCCCTACCCCCCATCCTTCATCCCCAAGGCAAATGTTCTATCTCCCTCGAAGAATATGCTGGGCTCGTGATTCCTTCTGGCGAAACCAGATTACTCTTCTTCTCTATTCTCTCTGAGCCATAAATTTGTGCCTTTCAGGGTGGGCCTTCCACAGCCCATTCCACAGCAGATTTATTGCCCTCTCCATCTACCTTTGGCACTACTTAATCTGCTGTATTTTAATTGGCTAATAAAACTCTGTGTGCCACCCAGAAAAATTCCAGAGCAAGCAACTCTTTCTTGGTGATTCAATATTCTCAAAAATATTTAGCAAGAGACTGCATGGTAGGTATTTTCATATACTGAAATCTTACCCACAAGGTTTTCTGAGGCAAAGCTTCCATTTTGGTTTCTTTTTTTTAGTGGCTGGTTGGTAACATTTTGTTTTCAATGTTAGTCATTAACGAAAAGTAAGGGATGGGAATTTGTTAACAAGGAAAAAGAATTTGGTGTCTTAAATAACAAAACAGTGTATCAGGAAAAAATACTGAAATCAGAATTCCCCTGGAAAATTCACTTCCACTGGCAATAAATACTGCTTATTTAGGTAGTCACAAAACACAAAAATTATTTAGGAACTGGAAGGAAGGATTGAATGTTCCAAAGAGGGGGTAAACATAAGGTTCTATGAAGCATTGCTCTTTCTTGGTGATTCAATATTCTCAAAAATATTTAGCAAGAGACTGCATGGTAGGTATTTTCATATACTGAAATCTTACCCACAAGGTTTTTTGAGGCAAAGCTTCCATTTTGGTTTCTTTTTTTTAGTGGCTGGTTGGTAACATTTTGTTTTNGGGGGTTTTGGTCTCTGGCTCCATGCCTCAGGACACCAGGCAGGCCCCGAGGTGCTGGCAGTGTGCCTGGTTGTGGGAAGGGATTCTGGTCCCCAGCTCCATACCTCAGGTCCCCATGAGGGCCCCATGGTGCTGGTGGTGTGCCTGGGTTGGAACTAATTTTTTGTCCTTTGCTTACTTCTAAAATGGGGCAACTTCCTGTGAGGAGCAGTACTTGAGCCCTGTGGTTGAGCTAAATTGCTGCTTTGCTGCTGATTCCCTAGGGAAGGCTTTTTGTGCAGCTCAGGTTTTTTTTTAAAAAAGGTGACCGGTAAGGGGATCTTAACCCTTGACTTGGTGTTATCAGCACCACGCTCTCCCAAGTGAGTGAACCAGCCATCTCTATATAGAGATCCAAACCCATGGCCTCGGTGTTATCAGCACAACACTCTGAAGTGAGCCACAGGCTGGCCCTTTAATGGTTGACTCTATAAGTACTTCTGGCTCTCCAGAGACCCAGTGCACCTGGGTTGTGTAGTAACTCTGATCTAGGCTTGAGTCTTTTCATCAAACTGCACCCCATGCAGTTCTATATTCCCTACCAATCTCCTCTGAGTGGTCCTATGCTGATTGGGAGGCAGATCAGCTGTCCTTGCTGTACCCCAGTGTTCCCCCAGTGGGCCTGTCTCCCCCAATGCCCATGCTGCAAACACTTCCAATGGGACAGGCCATGCTCTGGTCCCTTATGATGACTCACTGGCCTCTGAGTGGCTCCTTTTTTAAAGTTATTGTGGCTCCTTGCTCTTATATGGGTCCATGGGAACCCTATTAGTGGTCTTGCTGGCCTGGGGGCCACCAAGGCCCTCTTCTCTCCTGCCACCTCCAAGCAACTTCACCCAAAGGACACAGCTACGGCATTTGCCAGCTCCTGCTCCATGTGCTTAGCAGCTCTAGCCTTAAAGCAGCTGTGGCCCAAAATGGTCAGAGTGTTTTTTTCTTTCTCTCATCGTGGCTTCTCCCACCTTCATGCACTCCATAGGTCTCTTCTCCTCTTCCCCTGAGCTCTAGCGGCCCCAGCTTGGCTGTTGTTGCTTTTTTATAGTTGAAAATTGGTTGACTTGTGGGAGAGAGTGAAGCTGGGGACTGTCTACTCTGCTATTATCTTGTCTGGAAGCCCATAAAAGGGATTTTAAATGATCCTTAACATATGAAAAGGAAACCAACTTTACTCGTAATGAGAGAAATACAAATTAAACCTCACAGATACCTTTTTCACCTATAAGATTAACAAATAAAAAAGAATTTATAATATCTGTATTGGCAAGAGTATGGGGAAATAAGCACTCTTCTGCACTGCTGGTAGGAAGATGTTTACTTCATACCCTTTTATACACTTTTGAGTTTTGAGCAACATGAGTGTGTTACCTATTCAAAATATACATATATACTCCCTATCCCACCAAAGATAAAAAGACGATTCTAAATGCTTCTAGAAAAAAAAAAGTCACATACAAAGAATCAGGAATTATAGTGACAGTCTTCTTTGGAACAAAGAACACAGAGACCATGCCTTCACAATTTGAAGGGAAAATAGTTTCCAAACTAGAATTGTACCCAGAATTCCTATCAATCAGGTGTAGGTAGAAAATAGACACTTTCAGGCCTCCATAGTTTTAAAATTTTTATCTCCATGTACTCTCTTAAAAAAAAAACTACTAGAGGGTATGAGTTACTAATACTCTATAAGGAAAAATGTATAGGAAAGGATTACTCTATTTACTATTTGCATAAAACATTCTTACAGCCATAATAATATAAACTCTAAGTGATGAATTAATTTCAAAAGTGTGTGTCAACTCTCTGGGACTTTGGGTAGAAAGGAAGTATGGGGTGGAAACAGAAACAGGAAAAGAGCTAAGTCCTTGTCCTCTGTAGAAGGAAGCCAATGGAGATCTAAAATTCAAATACCAAGAAATAGCAGTATAAGCATGTCATTTGGAAACCCAGGTGAAAATAGTAGAAAACAAAAACTTAAAAGGTTAGGGAGCGCGGTGGCGCTCCCGCCGAGGGTTCGGATCCCACATACGGACCGGTTCCCGCTCACTGGCTGAGCGAGGTGTGGGCGCAACACCGAGGGTTGCGATCCGTTGCTGGACACGAAAAAACTAAAAAAAAAAAAAAAAAAACTTAAAAGGTTAAAGAAGTTTGCCTCTCGGGGACAGGAATCAGGGATGGGGAAGGAAGAAACTAGACTATTTTCATAAAAAGTAAAAAATATGTACATTTATTTCTTTGTCAAAAATAAAAATTATATTTAAAATTTTCAATGAAAAAGTTGTAAATATAGCCATAGAAACAAAAAATTGCTTGGGGCTGGATGCTTAGCTCAGTTGGTAAAGTGTGCTGCTGATAAAACCAAGGTTCAGATCCTTATACCAGCCAGCCACCAAAAAAAAAAAGTAAGCGCTCAGTAAATGATTGCTATTGTTATTATATAGTGAGAATAGTCTTGGTAAAGGAAATCAGGATTATATTGTTTCTGAAGATTTTGCAAAATCAAGCCCTCACCTCACCAAGTTGTTAACAAACGGATGACGTTTGCATGGAATCCATAAGAAGAGAGTAACAGAGCAGGAATTTAGTGGTCAGTGTTAAAACTGTACTGCACAGTGCTGGCGGGTTAGCCCGCTAGGGAGAGTGTGGTGCTGATAACACCAAGGTCAAGGGTTTGTATCCCTGTACCAGCCAGCCACAGGGAAAAAACAAACAAAAAAAAAAAAATGAAAAAAACCTGTACTGCACCAAGGCCGAGATCCTGGAGAGACAGAGATACCGGGATGCTACTTGCTGGCAATTTGTGCCCTTTGAGAAGCAAAGAAAATTTATTGAACATCACCTCCCTGCCCTTTCATTCCTTGATCCTCTGCTCATCATACAGTATTATCATAAATCATTCATCCTTCTGGTTAGCTTGAAGGTAGGTGCAAGTGGTCTGGTGACTGGAGAAGAACTAATCTTTACTGCGAACTAATTGGTTTGCACAGTAGCCTTGGGCAAATGTATTTGAGGCATAAGAATCCCCCTGAGCTGATGAGCAAAGCATGTATTGAAGAAAGTGAGTTTGGAACATAGGGACCCATAAAGGTGCTGTCTTCTGTGAGACTCTGAACAGCCAGGCAGCCTCCCCAGAATTCATGGCTTTCTTATCTATGATGAGATCCACAGTATCCACCATCTGAAAACCAAGTGTGCATATCACCCAAAATATTTACTCTGGACCACAGCCAAACCCTTGTTCACATCAATTGATGCATACTCTGTTTATGGTCTTTGTCGGTCCTACCTGTCCTTCCCCCACTTCTCTGGGAACCAACTGTGGCCCCAAACCAGAGGTGGGCATGTGACCTGGGTAGCTAGTAAGTATGTACTCGGGCCTTCTATCACCATTGATCAGGCCAGGGATGGAGACGTGATTCAAGGTAGACCCATCACAGTCCTGCCCCAAAATTTTATCCAGCTGCAGCTGGGTTTGGAAAGAGAACCGTTTGCTGCTTGGGTCACAGATGGGTCACTGCTATCGTAGAGGTGCCTGTGGCTGTGTTGCCTGCTGTGGAAGGAAGGCCCTGTGCAGAGGAGGAGGAGGCTAAGTGCAGAGCTGGGGGGGAGGGCTGGCAGCAGGAGCCCGCTCCAGAACGCCAGCCACATCCCTGCCTTTCCTTCTCATCGGAGCCCCAAATTCCCCAGTTTGTTTAAGTGTGTTCAAGCTGGGTTTCTGCCCCTCACAACTTCTGACTAATACAATGTGTGGCTGACTCTCAAAAGAGTGCGGAGGTCATTTCTTCTGGATCGTGGCCTCCTGTAGAATGTGTGCTCCTGGAAAGCATCATAGGCAGGTGGTGAAAAGCAGGGGCTTTGCAGCAGGCTAGACCTGGGTTTGAAACTTAGTTCCAGCATTTACTACTGGTAGAACTGCGGGTTATTATTAACTTCTTAAACCTAAGTCTCTCATACGTATTAAAAGAGCTGACACGTGCAGAGTGCTCAGCACAGTGCTCGGCACATAGCTATTTTTCATCTTTTTATCTCCCGTGTCTACCCGAGAGGTACTCATTAAATGTGGAATAGAGATTGCTTCATTTCCTTAGAGGAAAGAGATGCTGCATTGCTATCTATGTTCATTGCTGCATTGATTTTATTTGAAAATTTCAGAAATGTTCTGAATATTTATGGGATTGCTGAGGTCAGTGGCTTAAATTACTACTCGTAATATGACTGAATAATTGGACTATGGTTAATAAATACAGATGCCAAATTTCAGAAATGTTCTGAATATTTATGGGATTGCTGAGGTCAGCGGCTTAAATTACTACTCGTAATATGACTGAATAATTGGACTATGGTTAATAAATACAGATGCTCCTAGACTTATGATGGGGTTACTCCCCAATAAACCCATCATAAATTGAATGTATTGTAAGTCAAAAATGTATTTAATACATCTAACCTATCTAACATTATAGCTTAGCCTAGCCTATCTTAAACATGCTCAGAACACTTACATTAGCCTATAGTTGGGCAAAATCATCTAACACAAAACCAATTTTATAATGAAGTGTTGAATATTTTCATGTAATTTATTGACTACTGTACTGAAAGTGAAAAACAGAATGGCTCTATGGGGACTCACCATTAACGAACACAGCTGAAAGCACACTGGGCCTGAAGAATGTTTGAAGCCTTGACGGAAGCTGGATGAAGGGGATGTTACAGTGACAGGGTCATCAATTTCTCTCTCTTCTGATGAGGCTCAAGAATAGCTGCAGCTCGCTGCCACTGCTCAGCAACTTGAGAGAGACTGCATTGCCTATCGCTAGCCCAGGAAAAGATCCAAATTCATAACTTTAAGTACTGTTTCTACTGAATTCATATCGCTTTTGCACCGATGTAAAGTCAAACCATTGGAAGTCGGGACCATAGTGTGTGTGTGCACGCGTGTGTGCGTGCGTACGTGTGTGCCTGTGTGTGTATCATGCTGCCCTGTATCTATAAATAGAAGTTAAAACAAAACATTCAGAATTCTTAGTCTAGAAAACTTTCAGATTTCAAAGCCTGAGGTTAAAGGTTTATCCACTTAGTATACTGTGACCAGCCATCCCTGACTCCAAGGGGCACGCAACGCAGTGAAAACTCCTGGGAGGAGACCTCAAGAAGGCCGAGAAGTAAGGCAGAGTTGAATGTCAGAGGTGGCACAGTCAGGTGAGGCAGTGCAGGGATTACCAGGCCTTGTTTTGGCTCCAAGCAGAAGTTAGTCATTCAGTTTCGATCATGCTAAAAGGCCTGTACTCCATTTGTGAAACAAAATACCAGTATAAAACTGAGGCGTTTATTCAAGTGGCCAGAGGACTGTGTATAGCATTGGCTCAGGGAAATACAGCTGACCGACCTTAGGCAAGTCACTTAAACCCTCGTGGAACAAAGTTTCTTCTCTATGAAGTGAGAGCTGTGATTAAGACCACTTAGGAGGTTCTCACATTCAGAGATGAGAGCTCTCCTTTTCCTGTTAGCTAGGCGTTGAACCAAGACATCCTATCAAGCTTCAGTCTTCTTGTGGATTCAGTCTGATGACTACCTGTCAGTCCAAGAACTGGGTTTTCCAAGAAGCCAGGATAACTGCAACTGGAGTCCCAACAGAATAAAAACAACCCTTGCAGAGTACTTTCTTAATTTTTTAATAATGTCAGATATGCGTATCATTATTTCCTCAGAAGTTTAGTTCAAGACCAAAGTCGTTGAACTGACAAGCTCTCATCCTAGGGCAATCCACTCAATGCTTAGTCTCCAGCCTTGGTTAAAAAGGTCTGTTCTACCAAAAACTGGAATCTTACTCAACAACAAAAGGGAATAAACTATTGGAACATGCAACAACTTGGACAGATCTCCAGGGAATTATGCTCAGCCAAAAACGTAAATCCCAAAAGTCACATACTGTATAATTTTATTCATAAAATATTTTGAAATGACAAAATTTTAGAAATAGAGAACTGATAGGTGAGTGGTTGCCAAGGGTTAGGGACTGGGATGGGAGAGGAAGGAGGTGGTTGTGGTTATAAAAACACAAGGCACGGGCCGGCCCGGTGGCGCACTGGGCAGTGCGCCGCTTGGGAAGCGCGGTGGCGCTCCCGCCCGAGGGTTCGGATCCCACATACGGACCGGACCGGCTCCCGCTCACTGGCTGAGCGAGGCGCGGGAGCAACGCCGAGGTTTGCAATCCCGTTGCCGGTCCCTGGTCCGGTATGGGGGCAACACTGAGGGTTGCGATCCGTTGCCGGACATGGAAAAAGACAAAAGACAAAAAAAAAAGACCCAGATTCACACAAACTTACAGTCGTGATAAAATTGCATAAAACTAAATATACACACAAAAATGAGTGCCAATAACACTGGAGGAATATAAATAAGATTGGTGAATGGGGGGAGGAAATGGGGAGTTGTTGGTCAAAGGACACAAAGCTTCAGATAGACAGGAGGATAAGATTCTAGATCTATTGCACAGGAGGGCAATTATAGTCAGTAATAATGCACTGTATATTTTGGAATAACTAACAGTAAATTTCAAATGTCTCACCATAAAAAATAACAAGTAATTGAGGTGATGGATATGTTAATTGGCTTGATTTATTCCTTTCATATTGTAAGCATATATTAAAACATCAGATTGTACCCATAAATGTATACAATTTGATCTGTCAATTAAAAATAATACTAATTTTCAAAAGACACTATAAGAACTATTTTTTAAAAAGATTGCTGGATTAATGTCAACATCCTAGTTGTGATATGCTATAGAATTGCAAAGTATTAGCATTGGGACAAACTGGGCAAAGTATATACAGGATCTCTGTATTATTTCTTACAACTGTGTATGTTTATAATTGTATCAGTAAATATTTCTTCTTAAAAAAAAGCTTTTTTTGCGTCACTAGAACCAGGAAGATGAAGTCCTTTCTTCCTAATCTGAAGAAAGCGTTCTTAACATGAAGTTTCACTTGTCCAGATCACTTTTGCTCCCCATTTGTGACAACCCTGAGACCACAACAGAGGCAAGCAAGCCAGTTGCCTCAGTTCCTATCTTATTTCAGTTTAATACCAGTCAGGAATATTTAGATCTCATTTTTTTTTTTTT
>NW_007727525.1:191817-203047 GCF_000696425.1 Galeopterus variegatus
ATCCCAAAAGTCACATACTGTATAATTTTATTCATAAAATATTTTGAAATGACAAAATTTTAGAAATAGAGAACTGATAGGTGAGTGGTTGCCAAGGGTTAGGGACTGGGATGGGAGAGGAAGGAGGTGGTTGTGGTTATAAAAACACAAGGCACCCTTGTGGGGATGGGTGTGTTCTGTGTCTTGACTGTGACGGTAGCTACACAAACTTACAGTCGTGATAAAATTGCATAAAACTAAATATACACACAAAAATGAGTGCCAATAACACTGGAGGAATATAAATAAGATTGGTGAATGGGGGGAGGAAATGGGGAGTTGTTGGTCAAAGGACACAAAGCTTCAGATAGACAGGAGGATAAGATTCTAGATCTATTGCACAGGAGGGCAATTATAGTCAGTAATAATGCACTGTATATTTTGGAATAACTAACAGTAAATTTCAAATGTCTCACCATAAAAAATAACAAGTAATTGAGGTGATGGATATGTTAATTGGCTTGATTTATTCCTTTCATATTGTAAGCATATATTAAAACATCAGATTGTACCCATAAATGTATACAATTTGATCTGTCAATTAAAAATAATACTAATTTTCAAAAGACACTATAAGAACTATTTTTTAAAAAGATTGCTGGATTAATGTCAACATCCTAGTTGTGATATGCTATAGAATTGCAAAGTATTAGCATTGGGACAAACTGGGCAAAGTATATACAGGATCTCTGTATTATTTCTTACAACTGTGTATGTTTATAATTGTATCAGTAAATATTTCTTCTTAAAAAAAAGCTTTTTTTGCGTCACTAGAACCAGGAAGATGAAGTCCTTTCTTCCTAATCTGAAGAAAGCGTTCTTAACATGAAGTTTCACTTGTCCAGATCACTTTTGCTCCCCATTTGTGACAACCCTGAGACCACAACAGAGGCAAGCAAGCCAGTTGCCTCAGTTCCTATCTTATTTCAGTTTAATACCAGTCAGGAATATTTAGATCTCATTTTTTTTTTTTTCCTTTTTGTCTTTTTTCGTGACCGGCCACGGATGGCAACCCTCAGTGTCGCGCCCGTACCGGACCAGGACCGGCTACGGGATCACAACCTTCGGTGTTGCTCCCGCACCTCGCTCAGCCAGTGAGCGGCCGGTCTGTATGTGGGATCCGAACCCTCGGCGGGAGCGCTGCCGCGCTTCCCAAGCAGCGCACTGTAGCAGTGCGCCACCGGGCCGGCCCCTAGATCTCATTTTTATAAAAATTAAAATTGTTCATAAATGCAAAAGCAGCAACATTTTATGAGATGCTAAATGCTACGTTTCTGAATTGAGATGAGGAAATGATGCATAGAAAGATTTTAAGCAACCCTGAAAGAAATCCTACTCACATCACAAAGGATCCACTAAAACAGTTCTTTAGCAGTGACATACTGGGAACATTTAAATTAGATTTATCCCAAATGCACAAAATTAGGAAAGACAAAAAAAAATAGGCACAGCACAAAGGCAATTAAAAATAATTGTAGGTGGGTACTTCATACAACAATACTAACATATAGAAAACTGAACACAACAAATAATTTTCTAGGAATATAGGAGTTAGTAAATTTGACTCTAAATGAATAACCATGGAATGAATGGAGAAATTGACAAATCACATTAAAAAACTACAAGTCCAGATGATTTCATTTGTGAATTCTCTGAAATCATCAAGAATTTAATTCTTATCTATGCTATTTAAAGCATCCCAGAGCACAGTAAAATACAAGCTTCCCAAGTATTTTTGACAGCCAACATAATACTGAAAACAAAGATAGGAAAAAATTACAAATCAATCTCAAAACATCATAATATTAATAAAAAACACCTTAAATAAAATAATACCAAGTAGAATTTAGCATTAGATCAATAGAATAGTATACCAGACCAAGTGGAGTTTATTTCTAAAATGTAAAGATGGTTTGACATATAATTCTATTAATATAATTCAGGGTCACAAAGATTATGTTTTGTAAACATGAGTATACTAATTATCCTGATTTGATAACCACCTTTTGTACACATGTATTGCTATTCAAATCTGTACCCTACAAACATATATAATCAACTATGCTTCAATAAAAAAAAATGAAAGAAAGAAAGGAAAAATGTTAGGTGTTTGCATTAGAAAAAAGAAGTCATAGACTTCAGCAATGTTCAGAATTGAATTATTTTGTGATATTTTCTCTGGTTTTAATAAATGTTCTAATGCCTGCATATATATATATACAATTCAACATTAATTTTTTTAAAGGTGAAAAATCTTATCATTTCAAGCAATTCCAAAAAGGCATTTAATAAAATTCCACATAAATCTCCAACTTAAAACTGAGAATATATTTGTAAAATAGTAATAGAAGGATATTTTAAACATGATAAATATATACAATTTTAAACTGTCAATTAAAAACAAATGTAATAGTGTGATATTTAATAATAAAACCATTTCCATAAATATAATGAGCAGGGCAAGGTAATCAATTATTTACTCTTGTTGTAGAAATGCTAGCCAAATCAATTAGAAAAGAGAAAAAAGATGTATAAAGTATTGGAAATAAGGAGACAAAATTATCATTTTCAGAAGATGTAATTCCATCTGAAAAATATGGCTGAAATGCAAAGGTATTAGAACTATTATGGGAGTTTGATTAGGTGGTCAGGTTGACATAAAAACACAAAGCTTTCTCATATGTTGACGATAACCAGGTAAAAAATACATAATAAAAAAGATGCTATTCACAATAGAAACAAAATGCATAAAGCACTTGGTAATTAGCTAAATGAGTTATACGCAAATTATAAGAAAAACTAAAAGACACCACCTTAAGAAAATATTTTAAATAAATGAAGAGAAATGCCTTGCTCACACTGGTGTACTGCATGTCTATTTTTGTCATACTATTTGTCATCATTACTGTCATTGTCCCCACACATCCACCCCCCACCCACCCACCCAATATCCAGGCTCCAGCTTCTGGAACAGCTACTGATTCCTTTTCTCTGGGTTCCCTGCCCCACATGTGCAGGTTTGTTGGGACTGTCACTCAAAGTGTCCTGCCCTCCTCCAGCCAAGGGGTAGGTAAGCTACCCAAGTGAGGACCACTGAATTCTTTTTCAGAATCTGAAATCTGAGCAAACACCTCAAAGATGGAAAGCTGGTGGAGCTGAGGAATGCGAACAGAGTTGTGTTCAGCTGGTTCCAAATCCCTACAGCAGCTCTGGTTCTTCCCATTCCCCTGGCTCTTCAGTTTTCCTTCACACCTGTGAGCAACCCCAAACCCTCTCAGAAATTCCTTTATCTTTTTCTTTAAGTCAAGTGTCTTCATTCAGGCTGCTATAACAAATAACCATAGGCTGGGTTGCTTAAACAACAGAAATTTATTTCTCACAGTTCTGGAGGCTGGAAAAAATGTCAAGGTGCCTGGCAGATCCAGTGTCTGGTGAGAATACTAATTCCACTCATGAGAGCCCCACTCTAGTGACCAAATTAATTACCTCCCAAAGGTCCTACCTCCTAATGCCATCACACTGGGGATTTAGGCTTCAGTATATGAATTTTGGAGAAACACAAGCATTCATTCCATAGCATCTGCAAAGTCTATATCTGATTTTTTCAACCAAAGAACTGTGACTGTAAAATATTATAAAGGCGTTAATTATTTCTAAATTAATCTATAACTCAATATAATACAAATCAAAATCATAACAGAAATGGAAAAAATATTCTTAAAATTTATCTTGCAAAGTGGTACTCAAGTTTGGCTGCACATTAGAATCATCTGGGGAGCTATTAAAATTCTTTTCCCAGGCTGCACCCCAGAGCAATTAAACTGGGACCTCTGGGAAAGGGACGAGGTTTATTAAATCTCCCTGAGTGATTACGATGTACAGCCAAGATTGAGAACTACTGCTCTAGAAGAATAAGCATGTAAGAATAGCAAGAAATTTTAGGAAAGAAAGAAGAATGGGGCGGTTTGTCCTTTCAGCAATCGAAGTATATTATAAAGCTGCAGTAATTAAAACAGAATAGTATAGTACTAGCACAAGCACTGACAGACAAATCAATAGAACAAAATATATACTCAAAGAGTCAAGTATGTACAATTTAAAATATAATACAGGTGGCATTTCAAGTCAGTGGACAAAAGATAGACTACTCATTAAATAATGTTGTGATAACTAGCTAACCATTTAGAAAAATAAAACCATTAAAATAAAATCTAGATTTATCAAATGCTAAAATAAGGAAATTAAAACTATAAAAGTATATTGCTTGTGTCTTGTGCAGTATATATTCATCTTTTTTTTTTTTTTTGGTAATAGCACCCTGGTTTTCCTTGGGAAACAATTCGTCTGCAATTCCAATCCACTTAATTGGGGATTGGCATTTCCTCAAAAAATTAAGCATAGAATTATCATATGATGTAGCAATTCCACTCCTAGAGATATACCCAAAAGAATTGAGATCAGGGCTCAAACAGATATTTGTATACCCACATACATAGCAGCATTATTCACTACAGTCAAAAGGTGGAAGCAATCCAATTATCCATCAATGACTGAATAGATAAACGAAATGTGGCACATAATACAATGGAATATTATTCAGCCTTAAAACAGAAGGATAGGGCCAGCCCGTGGCTCGCTCGGGAGAGTGTGGTGCTGATAACACCGAGGCCACAAGTTCGGATCCCATATAGGGATGGCTGGTTCACTCACTGGGTGAGCATGGTGCTGACAACACCAAGTCAAGGGTTAAGATCCCCTTACCAGTCATCTTAAAAAAAAAAAAAAAAGGATATTTTGACATGCTGCAACATGAAATGAACCTTGATGACATTATGCTAAGTGAAATAAGCCAGTCACAAAAGGACAAATATTATATGGTTCCATTTACATGAGGTATTAAAGTACCTCAAACTCACAGAGACAGAAAGTGTTTGCCAGGGGCAGGGGGAAAATGGGGTGTTAGTGCTCAGCAGATAGAGTTTCAGTCTTACAAGATGAAAAAGTTCTGTAAATGAATGAATATGATGGTTACAGACCAATGTAAATGCACTTAATGCCACAGAACAGTACACTTAAAGGGTTAAGATGATAAATTTTATATTATGTGTATTCCACACTACAATAAAAAATTTTCTGTGGGGGAAAAAAGTTTTATTTATTTATTTTAATTTTGAGATTTCCCTTTGTCATTGTTGTCTGGGAAATTTGCTTTTATGGTGAATCATTCAAGAATGACTCTGAAACACAAATGATGAGAACATGCAGCAAGGGCCGGCCCGGTGGCGCACTGCTGTAGTGCGCCGCTTGGGGAGCACGGTGGCGCTCCCGCCGAGGGTTCGGATCCCACGTACAGACCGGTGGCGGGAGCAACACTGAGGGTTGTGATCCGTTGCCAGTCACGAAAAAAGACAAAAAGGGAAAAAAAAGAACATGCAGCAAAATTTCCTAGATGTCATTCTTCATGGTTGCTTTTCTAGTTTGTAATCATCGATCATTTATACTTGTTATCATTGTTTAAAAAGTAGGAAGAGTCTAGTGGGGAAAAAAAGAGCAGAGCCCTTAAAAGCATCAAAGGGGATCTTTATATAAGGTCAATCACAAATGCAATTATGGGAAATCAGGTGGTGACATCATATCTTAAATTGCAAATCACTTCTTTGTGGGGTAATTTTCCATATTGGAATTTTGTTTCACATTTTCTCAGCAGCTCCATTTCACTCCCAGAAGCTGCTTATAAAGAAGCTAGTGGCCCAATCACGTATGCTAGGGACCTAAAATCCGAGAGGATTCACTCAGCTAGCCAAGAACTCTTAACTACAGGTGATCTGGTTTCTTTCTCAGGGCTGAAACAAAGCACTGAAAATATTCCCACTCAAAACAGAAACTGCAATCTAAAAGGAATCCTCTTCCTTTTCTTTGAAAATGAGAACACAAACAGAAATATGGAATGGGACTTGGATTGCCTTACTCTGTGGTTTAAGAAAGGAACTGTAGCATATATAAAACAAAATCTTGGGCCAGGCCGTGGATCACTTGGGAGAGTGTGGTGCTGACACCAAGTCAAGGGTTAAGATCCCCTTACCAGTCATCTTTTTTTAAAAAATAAATAAATAAATAAAATAAATTTTAAAAAAATCTTCCCCAGCATTAACTGTGTGCCAAATACTTTATAAAAAAAAATAAATAAAATAAATTTTAAAAAAATCTTCCCCAGCATTAACTGTGTGCCAAATACTTTATTTTGAAACTCTCTCTCTCTGCTTAGCATAGAATATGCTCAGGACAGAAGAGAACTAACACCAATTTCTTGTCAGAAAATCCAAACGCTCAGCCATCAGAAAGCAGGTAAATGCCTTCCCTTTATGTCTGTTTAAATACGTACTGATGTTTATAGACACAAAAGTGCCATTGTGAATGCAGAATAGGACCTTATGTAATTCGATCCAAGGAACTAGCTGACTTTGATAAAGGTCCCCATTTACAACCAAACTCAGTAAAGTTGTTCAAAAGCTTTGCCAAAGGAAAAGGAAAATTCTTGATACTAAAAACAGTTATGAGTGACTGCTCTCTGATCACTTATGCTTCTGTTCCAATAGAAAGTCACTCATTTTAGGGACTTCACACCGTGTGTTTCTAAGATTTGTTTAGACTAGTTTTGGTGATTTCATGACAAAGGTACATAAAAGTGTTATTGTTTAACTCTGACATTTGGTGAGAGATTTCTTGAATAAATTAAAGCATGAGCATGATGCATTCATATTTCTGAGGTTTTTAAGTTATTTTCAAACATTACACAGAAGTACTACATCACAAAAGTACTATCAAAGTTCTGCCTAGTCTCATTGTTGCAGGTGACTTTAAATTTAAATTATTTCTTCTGGTCATTCCACTGTACATGGGCATATATTTAGAATTGAAGTAGCATACTGAGTCCGACAAATGCTGGTCCTTGCTAAGAAACCTTGGAAATCCGTCCAACAACAATGGGTTGCCAAGCAAACGGAAAGGACATTCTTGGGTGGGAGGGGAGAGAGGGAGGAGAGAGGGAGGTGTCAGTGATGGGCCATAATAATCAAATACATTATATATTGACAAAATAAACATTTAACGAAAAAAAAATTACTTGGAAAAGAGATTGTACTTGGAGAATATTTGTTATTATTTCTGAAAGATCTGAATACCTGGGGAAAATTTAGGGCCGTGAGTCAAATTTCCTCTATTAAGCATAATATGTGCATCTTCAACTATTGCTGTGTGCCTGACACTTTACTGGTCAACTTGAGTTTTGAGAATAAAATTTTTTAAAAAATTTACGGTAAGACAAAAACAAAGAATATTTTGAGAGTATTATTGGAATTGTGTTATGGTTGAAAAATTTGATTATCAGAAAATTTTTCTGTGTCTCTGGACATAAACTAAATTTTATTGTGGACCAACTCATGAATCCATCATCCCTACCTTAGCATGAAAACCTTGTGGTACAGGGATGCTTCTGTCTTCTCAGCATTATTGTGTTCTACTGCGACTGATTTCATGAGTTATCACTAACAGAGTGAGTACTGAGTGGTAAGTGCACTAGATTGACACGGATCATGAATTTTTGGTTTTATTTTTTGCAGTACACATGCATCCTAAGAACAATATGTTGAAAATTGAAGCATTTTCTATTTGGGCTAATTTAGGATTACTAATAAAGTATTTGACCAACAAAAAAAAAAAACCAATGTGTTGCTTCTCAGGTTCTCTTCAAATCACATCTAAATTCTAATATCAGGTGTCGATGCAGGCAGCAGCAGAGTCCTTGGAGGCCACGGCTGCTTGTTGCCCCAAGAACAGGCTGCCCCAAGGAGTGGCCCCTGAGGAGTGGCCCCTGAGGAGTGGCTGCTGGAGGCCTCTTTGCAGGCCCCCCTCCACTGTTCCTCAGAATGAGCATCTCAGACAGGTACAGTTCTGTCAACTGAAAGGAGGAACCTGCCTCGGTAGAGGTGTCTTGATGGCGAGAATCAATAGAAGTTGAAGGGAATGAAGAATTCCCCTCTCCTGGACACATGGGACACTTCTTTTCCCTGAAAAGAAGCAGGACTATGTCACTGTATTTAGGGCCATGGCAGACCTGGCCCTAACATTTTGTGTAAGTAAATAGAAAATACTTGAATGCCATGGAAAGACAATGAGGTGAATATAGGCGACGGTTTTATGCAGCACTGGAATCTGGAGCCAAATCACAGGTTTTTAGAACCACTAAAAAAAAAAAAAGTACTGCTGCCCTTGAACATTTGCCCATTTGAAAATGCCAGGGAAGCCAGACGGTTTTATGCAGCACTGGAATCTGGAGCCAAATCACAGGTTTTTAGAACCACTAAAAAAAAAAAAAAGTACTGCTGCCCTTGAACATTTGCCCATTTGAAAATGCCAGGGAAGCCATGTGGGGGGGCAAACTTAATATGTTGGGGGGGGGAGAGGGTGCTTGGGATAAGGAGAATTGTTTTTGTAGCTGGGTGTATCAAACTTAACAGTGAAGGACTGGAGGAAGTGCAGAACTGTGGAAAGAAACTCAAAGCACTAAATTTTGAGTTTGGTTTTGTATTCACATCCATCCTTAGTCGGTCCATCTACACAGACTGGCAGATGCTGGGAAAGCTAGGGCAGGAATGAGTTTCCGTGGAAAGCCCCTGGCATCTAAATAAGCGTCACTATGGAGTTTGATTGGTCTGAATAGGGAGAAGATGGCTTTGAATCACAGTGAAGAACAGATGAGGCTCTGGAGAAGAAGCTACAACGTGACCCCACATCCCATTGGCGAATCTCATCCTTACTACCGTGAAATCTACAATGACCGGAGGTGTAAAGTATGCGATGGATCAACTGCCACAATCTGAAAGCTTAAGGGATGTTCCAGGAGACTCCTTCCCTATGGAATGAAAAGATTGCTCCTAAAGTATTAAGTGGCAAAACCATTCTGATATCTGCTCATGGAAATAGCGGCAAGGCACTCCTGAACCATCTGGAAGATATCTCAGATGAAGACATTATCAACATTACTCTTCCTACTGGAGTCCGCATTCTCCTGGAACTGGATGAAAACTTGTGTGCTCTTGGGCCTCATTCGCTTCTGGGTGACCAAGAGGCTATCCAAGCAGTCATTAAGAAAGTAGAAGGTCAAGGAAAAGTGAAACAAGCTGAAAAATAAAGCGTTGGCTAGGAATACGTGCAAAAGGAGTGGTGTGTGGCGTGTTATAGGTGCTGATTTCTCTCTTTTCCCCCCTGATTTTCTGTATTTTTTCAGAGCTAGGCTGTGGGGTAGAGTTTGTATAAGTAACTTATCTTGGCACAGATAAGGTTTTAGGATGCCTGAGTGCTTATCATAAACTTTATGACTTAGCTTTTCTGCTAGCTTTGTTTGAATTAGTGACCAAACTAGTCACCAGTGGGGTTTAATCAAGGTCGTAGGTTTCTTTTTTTTTGGCATCTGGCCGGTATGGAGAGCTGAACCCATGACCTCGGTGTTAGAGGTACCATGCTCTCCCAAGTAAGCTAACCAGCCAGCCCCAAGGTAATAGGTATCTGAGACGGCAGAGTGCCAAATGGAGATGAAGTTTAAGGTAATAATCAGTCAGTAAATCATTATCGAGTCACTGTTGACAGGCACTATTCTGATAAGCAGTTCACTTTTATATTTAATGAGATTTTCTAGTATGATAGTATAGGATAGTAGTAGAAAATATGAGGGTTTTCAAAAAGTTCATGGAGAGATTAATATTATCTTTTTTTTTTTTTTTTTTTTTTTTTGGTGGCTGGCCAGTATGGGGCTTATTATCTATTAATTCCATTTTTCCCATGAACTTCTTGAAGTACACTTGTACACTAGACATAAGTATTTATTACTAATCTTTTCCTCTAGGAAAAGGGATCCTTTGATAGTTAAGACCAGAGGCCCCTTAAATGGGAAAGTCACAGATGGCTTCAGACAGGAAAGCCAACCACCACCACCACAACAGTGACAGCAAGGCCCTTTAACTTGTCTCTAATCCAGAGACATGCTCAGTTGGACATTTAGCAGAATTCCTTTCTGGCCAGTAGAATGAGCAGCATATAGACAACCATGGCTGTTTATGTTCTCTTTTTGTTTTGTTTTGGTTTTTTTGAACTTTAAACTTTGGGTACTTATAATTAGTTTAAAAATAAAATTCTATGACTAAAAATGACACACACACCCCAAAATAAAATAATATAATAAATGCATTTCTAAGAAACTTTTGGAAGTTTCCATATTTATGAATTTGCAAAGAAATATCTCTGTGAGTGCAAAAGGTCTGAAGTGGTTTAACTGTCATGCCTTGTAGCAACTGGCAGGTAGTCAGCTTTGTGGGAACCTGACATGTCCAAAACTGAACTCATTACCTTCCCTCCACAGACACTCTGCTTCTCTGTTCAGAACACCGACCTGCCAAGTCTCTCTCATTATAACCCTGGGAGCTGCCTTCCCCTTCTCTCTGCATCTCCAATCAGCCGCGAAGTCCTATCATTTCCATGTCAGGAGTGTGTAGGTGTCCTGCCCCTCTTCTCCACCAGAACTGTCTTCCTCCGACTCACAGCATCTGTCCAAGCTGTGCCTCTCTGCCACCATCTCTCCACCCTTTGGTTATTCTCATCTTTGCCTTCTAAAATGTAGATCTGCTCATTTTGCTCCTCAGTTTAAATCTTTGGCTGGCTACCCATTGTAGATAAAATAGAACTTCCTGTTCATGACCCATAAGGCCTTTCACAGTCTGGCCCAAATTCAACATTTCAGCCCCATTTCCAGCCACCCTGGACTGCTCGCCATTCTTTGAATCAACAACGTCTTTTCATGCCTCTGTGACATTTTTGGGGGGCGGGGGTTGGTGTCTGGATGGTACAGGGATTGAACCCTGGACCTTGGTTTTAGCAGCAACACGCTCTGACCAACTGGGCTAACTGGCCAGCTCCACCTCTGTGACTTTTAATGCATCTTCCACCCACTCAGTGGAGTCGTTAAAGGTGTGGATGCCAGGTTGCTTCAGTTTGACTCCCTGCCCAGCTACTACTAGCTAAACCATCTTAGACAATTACATAAATTCCCTGTGACCAGGGTGTGTTGTCTATAAAATGGGCTTGGTTGGGCCGGCCCGGTGGCGCACTGGATAGTGCGCCGCTTGGGAAGCGCGGCGGT
>NW_007727525.1:203760-220731 GCF_000696425.1 Galeopterus variegatus
GAAAAAGACAAAAGACAAAAAAAATAAAAAAATAAAAAAATAAAATGGGCTTGGTAGTAGTGGTTCCTATCCAAGAAGGTAGTTGAGAGAATTAAATGAGTTAATATACAAAATCTTAGAACAGAATCTGACACATGGAAAGTGCTTGAAAACATTGGCTGGCATTATTTTCTATTAATGTGTGAAGATTGTGTTGACCTGTCTGTGAGCTCCCTGAAGGCAGGAATTGTGTCATATTCATTTCTGGGTTCCTGCTGGTGTATGACTGAGAATGGGTGTTCAATTAAAGCTGAGTAAGCAAAACAGACAACAGAAATATCTCATCACCAGAGTCACTGGGGGAGGGGGAGGGCAGACCTTTGATACTGTGTTAGGTCACAGAAGGGAAGGATGAGGGGGGTAGTAGGGAATATTTCTAAAAAGGCTGGCCTCTCAGGGCTGCCCAGTTCTCATTAGATAGGCAGCCTCCCTATCCATCTGTAGCAGTGCTTCTCAGCCCTGAACATTTATTAGAATCACTGGGGAAGATTTTTGAAAATAGTGACGTCTGCCACCTCTACTGACCTAGGAGATTCTGATTTAATTGGTCAGGTGGAGCTCAGTCATCAGTAGTTTTCAAAAGCTCCCCAGGTGATTCTTGAGTGTCACCAAGTTAAGAAGCACAGGTCTGAGAGTGGGTACAGGCAGCTCTACTCCCACAGACCAACTAGCTGGCAGGGGCTAGTTGATTCAGACATGATCCTAACCCTTGGCTTCCAATCCTTTGCCTAGCAGAGGAACTCACATCAGGGCTGTGCTTGCAGACAAGTAAGGTCACTTTCCTCCAGTCCAACCCCAAAAGGGCATTGAAGTGCCTCTGCTCTGAGTTCACATGACCCTCCTTCTCTGAGGGCATATAGAGCCAAGAAGGGCACCCCTCCTTTCTGAGCCACTGGCAGGCTGTGCTCCCTCAAGCTGGAGAGTAAATACTTAAGTTGTGCAGATAGAACATTCTGCTTTGACTAAAAGATGAGTGAAACGGTACCATAGACTGGAAAGTGTGGTAACTACCATAGCAGGGTTTGGTTGAATGGACACATGGGTTCATGCTGGAGTCGTCTGTATCCAGCACCCAAGACACCATTGTCAGCAGGTCCCGATCCCAGTCCTGGGACTGCCAACTTGCTGCAAAGCCCCTGAAAGCATCTCTGGACTTCAAGAAGATTGCATTTTTTGGAGGTACTTTCCAGTTTGAAAATACAAAGCTTCCATCCAACATAAAAATTCCATGATTCAGAACACTTTCTTTCTGTGAGCTTTTGTAAGCTTGCTCTCCTACCCATGAAAAATTGGGCTTAGTACTCCCAAGCCGAGCCTACAAAAATTAATGCAAGTTTATTGTTATTACTTTAGGAAATACTGGGCATTTGTTATATTCATTCCCTGTGTTACTTGGTTGTCATTTTTGCACCCTACCATGTTTTATGAAGATCTGAAAAAGGTTTCTCTTCTTAATGATAGATTAGCACAATTGATTGTCTATTGGTAGTTGCTATTCATCTTAAATGAGGTTGCAACAACTTTGAACTCTTTGGCGGGGCTTAGGAAAGAACCAGTGACACAACCCTCTTTGATACATGAGGTGAATGCAATCAGGAAACAGGGTTTCCCCGTGTAGCCTCTTCATCACCACTGTGTTCCTCAGCATGTATTCAGTTCTGTATTTACTTACTACTTGCTTTCTTCTTTGTTCTATACCTCATCCCCAGAAAAGGATTTTGAGTCAACTTATAGAAATATGCATTACACGACATTACACACAGATGAGGAATTTGAGGTAGAGGACAGATAAGGGTAGACAAACCCCATGAATTCATGGGTATGATTCAAGGATGTTTGTCATGGGGTCCTGAAAGGAAGGCACCATGATTAGAAATGGAAGCTAAGCAGCCTATGCATTTAAAACACATGACTAAAGCAGATGTGCTTAGCGCTGAAGAGAGACTCTCACATGAGTCCTGATGAAGGAAGGGGCTTCCAGGTGAAATATGGCTGTTGCCGTCGGCATCATCCCTGTAAGAAGAGCACCAGCAAGTTTCATATGTCCATTTCTTATGATTTTCATCAAGACAAGTGACACAGCAAGTGATTATTTAGCAGAAGTAATTTTGCCAGCAGCTAAAATAGTGCTAACCAAGTAAGCAGCTCTAAAACAGAATATTTATTTTTTTTAAACCCCTGAATATTTAGAGGAATAGATGGACAACAGCCTCCATGAATATTATTTCTTGTAACTGAGCTTTTTGATAAGGACTGAGCAGAAAATAATCATGGCAGACACCAGCTACCAGTCTCTAGTCTAGATATTTTTCTGTGTATTGCTTTATTTAATACTTGCAGCACTTCCATGTGGGCAGTGCCATGAGCGTCATGATCACCTTTTCACAGAGGAGGAAACTGAAACGGAAAGATATTAGGTCACTTGCCCAGGTCACTCCACGGTGAGCCCAGGTTGTGTGGCTCCTTGCTTTTGGCCACTGCACTAGTGCAGCCTCTCTGAGAGTCTGGGCTTATCTCTGACAGGATCATGGAGTGTTGCTCTTCTGTTTGCTGTTAAAAACAAATGCACAAGCTTGGACACTTAATCAAGCACAGGGTAAAGCTGACATCATGTCATTAAAATAAAGGAGCCCACTCAGGGTTGAATAGCAGCCATGGTATGGCCACACTGAGGTGAGCAGATGGCATACTTGTGGGCCGGACCAAGGTTCGCCTCTGAAAACAGTTTCAGATCTTCAATGTGCAACAAAATTGGTGATGCAGGCTGCAGAGTTCCATTGTTTTTAAGCAGGACATGAAGGGACCCAGTAAGAGCATAGGGTTTGGGGGTGGGGGAAAGGTGGTGAAGGACAGAACTGAGCAGACTGTACCCCACAGCCCTCCCCTTCTCCCCCATCTCTACCCTGACCCAAGTAGAGCACTTCCGTGGTGATCTGTTTCCCTTTTGGGGTTTACATGTAAATTCTAATTCCGGAAAAGTTTCCATGGCAAAGCAAGTTGAAAATAACTGTTCTGTGCTATCACAACCACAGTATTTTCTTCAATCCCCCAAATTATCATTTCCTTCTGATTATGGAATCAATATGTTCAATGCTAAAAATATGACAAAAAAGTACAAAGAAGAAATTATAAGTTACCTGTAATCCTACCATCTCTCAATAACTACAATTTGCATTTTGATGTGCATTTTCCAGTCTTTTTTCTATATATTTATACAAGTATTTGTGGTTGCAAATATATATATATATTTCAACCAAGTTGTTTTATAACTTGCTTTTTCATTTAATAATATGTTGTGATTAATCATTTCTGCAACATAGTTTTAAAAATAACTACATAGGGGCCAAGCCCGTGGCGCACTCGGGAGAATGTGGCGCTGGGAGCGTAGCAGCGCTCCTGCCGCGGGTTCGGATCCTATATAGGGATGACAGGTGCACTCACAATGCTCACTGGCTGAGCGCGGTGCGGCCGGTCTCCAAAAAGGACAAAATAAAAAATAAAAATAACTACATAGTATTCTTCAGATGTACTATACTTAATCAGTTTCCTATTATTGGATATTTAGATTGTATCTAATGTCCCAATTATAAATAAATGCTCCTTTATAAACATCTTTGTACCTAGATCTTTGCCTATATCTACATTTACTTTTAATAAATTCTTAGGGGTAGGATTTCTTGGTAGATTTTGTGGTATGCCCCCAGGATCCTCCCTTCAGGACTGAAGAACTTATTTCCCTGCTTCTGGGGGGTGTTGACTGTTGACAAGTCATACTTTAATGCCTTCTGAGGAACAGACTTCACTGAAAGAAGTTGCCTCTCTCCCAGGGGCAGCTCACTTCCAGTGATTGTCAGTGTGGAGGTGAAAAAGCCCAGCCTCCTTTCCTCAATTCCAGACAGCTCTAAAGGGGCATTCCCAGCTCCAGCTCCAGATCCCATGGGAGCAGGTGAGGACTTTGCTGGAAATGCATCACAGCCCAACGTCTCCTTCTGCCCAGCCCTGCTTCCCTCACGCCCTCAAGGGTGTTGATCCCCAGGGTGTTCCCAGTAAACTTCCTGCACACAAATCTCAGGTTCAGCATCTGTTCCCCCAAGACAAGATGTTATATATATTTTAATATGATTTTATATAGTTTAAAGATAACAGGAAAGTATGCTCTTTAATATTGCAAATTGGAGGGCTTATCTGAAACTTGAAAGAAGCCTAGAGTGAGCAGGAAGGAAGTGTGAGTTGAGGGTGGAGAGTTTTGCAAGGGCCAGACATAAAGGGCTTGGCAAGGAAGTAGATGACACACCCAACGGGGTAATTTGAGGAGAGTTTAATGAAGAGTCTTGTGTACTAAGGTGTGGGCAGGGTTTAGTAAAGGCAATAAGGTATGAACATCATCTTGGGACTAAAACCAGCAGGGAGCCATTCAGGACCAAAGCTCAAAGGAGAAAGGGAAAGTGGCAGTTACACTGGGCCCCTCATGACTGTGTGTTCTGCATCCCTGGACTCAACCAACTGCAGATTGAAAATATTCGGAAAAATTGAAACTAACAAAAGATAACAATACAATAAAAATAATACAAATAAATAATATAGTATCACAACTATTTAGACAGCATTGACATTGTATTAGGTATTATAAGTAATCTAGAGATGATTTAAAGTAAACAGGAGGATGTGCATAGGTCATATGCAAATATTACCCCATTTTATATAAGGGACTTGAGCATCCTCGGATTTTAGTATCTGCAGGGGTCCTGGGACACCATTCTCCTGAGGATACTGAGGCAGGACTACCTGTATTACAGATATATACACATATACAAATATATACATACACATAAATATACACAAATATATATTTAGTGCTATTACAAGCAATGACACAATAAGCGTTTTTCTTATACATGTATTTTGTGCACATGTTCAATTCCCCAGGAGTGAAATTACTAGGTCACAGTATACAAGGGTACTTCAAAAAGTGCATGAAAAGATAGAATTAAAAGATAATAAATCTTTCCATGAACTTTCTGAAGAACCCTCATATGTGCATGGAAAATTTTAATAGGTACTCCCAAGATGACATCCAAAGAAACTGTACCAATTTGTACTTCCTTTAACAGCTTCTAAGAGTGTCTGCATGGGATGTTATCAATTTTTTTTTTAATTTTAGTATGCACATTTTAAAGATTTTGGTATATATTGCCTTACTATCTGCCAGGAAGGTCATATCAATTTCCATTCCCACCAGAATGCAGTAATTCTAGCTTGGATGTCTTGTGAAACAGATGTTACCAATTATTTATAGCCATTAAAATCATAATCTATAGAATATTACATATATGATGTTATATACAACATATAAAATATATAATCCATATATATTCTGTCTATATATAACACATTTTATATATCTATACATATTCTTCGTTTCTCTCTCTCTATCTGCCTTTTTCTATCTAACATATAGAGTATAAAATGAACAGAATGCCAAACTTTAAGTAATTTAACTTGCAGTATAATTTCAAAGATAAGATTATTTTAAATGTTTTCTTAAGTAACCAGGTATTCCTAGAGATGAACTGTTCTGTAGGTTACCAACTAACATCTACAAAACAAACTTGGAGTTTTAGAATATTTGATCTTCAGCCTTTTTCTCTGCCACTTTTTGGCAATAAAACTATGTCATTAGCTTATAGGATAACTTTATCTTTCTTTCTTTTTTTTTTTTTTTTTTTTTTTTTTTTTTTTTTTGAGACCGGCCAATATTAACAGAATTTATAATTCCTTTATCATAGACTTCATAGTTTGTTATTGATATGTGAACTTTCTTATGTAAAATATGCAATGCCAATTGCCTCCTATACATGGAATTAACTTTAGAAAGAGGGGCAAAATTTTAGTCCTTAGGGTTTAATTTAGAAAGAAAAAGAGTTTTCTGCCATTCAAAATATTTAAAACTGATATTCAAGACATGATAAGTGAGTCTTCAATAAGTACTAATTGGTAGTTTAAAAAAACTGTAAAAGTTAAATTTTTTTTTTTTTTTTTGTCCTTTTTGAGACCGGCCGCACCACGCTCAGCCAGTGAGCACTGTGAGTGCACAGGTCATCCCTATATAGGATCCGAACCCGCGGCGGGAGCACTGCTGCGCTCCCAGCGCCACACTCTCCAAAGTGCGTCATGGGCTCGGCCCTAACTTTATCTTTCTGCTTCTCTAAGAGGAAAATATGATGGTTCATTTTCTTTGGTCCCCAAGAATTATTCTCTGCCTTTCTCTGCCCTGCTCCACATGCTCACTGCAGCCGCCAACTCCGTTGACCTCCAGCTACTGGTTAGGTTAACTAGTGAGGACTAGGGAGGACTGGCAGGAGATTGAATGGGGGAGCAGAGGGTCGGGGTATTGACCTGCTCAGCAGATGCCCCTTCCACAGAAGGAGGACCCCTTCTCTATGACGCAGCTCCTTCCCGAGTCCAGTACTGCCCTGGAACCTAAGGGAGCTCAGGGCTTCTCATTTTTGCTGGGACTGTGCTTCTCCTTCCTTCACTGGTTCCCTTAACCCTGCCAACATTTTTGCAAGCAACTCATTCAGCGCTCTTCAGTTAAACCTTTTGGTGTGCCATCTGTTTTCAGGGTCCTGACTGTTACAGGGAATGTACAATTGGTTCATCCCAATGATCAAAGTTAAACACAGGAGGTAGGGGACCATCCAAACGTCCTATTTACCCTCTCACAATATCATTCATATACAATCCGTCTCTTCATGTCTAGGATGTCCATAATGGTCCCAGATGAATGTTGCATTTGGGGATAGGCTCCTCAGTGGCCTGTATTGAGTAACTATGGCTTGGTGTGGCCCATAGTGGTTCCTGCCCAGAATTATACTGGGAGTGTTACAAATTATCTAATGAAATTTCTGGCAGATTTCACCCCAATGTGATATACACAAAACCATGGTCTACAGTAAAATAGCCATCCTAAAATTCACTTGCTCCTCATATAGAACATGAACTTGAGAAGCCGGGCTTTCAATTTACATGGAGGAGTTTTAGCTTAATTATATTAAAAGCTTAATTGCTTTTATGTTAATTTGATTTATTATTATCCAGAAATGTCTTCACAAATAATTATAGCATACATTTATACCCTGACTTCTTGAAGCAACTTCCCTAAAAAAACAAACAAACAAACACTTCAAATTATTGAGAGAAATTGTCAAGGATTTTAAGTTGGATCCTTAAATGATTAGGTTTGTGTCGAGGCATTTTTAATAAGAGGATTTGTTGTTCGCAACAGAAAGGAAAGCAACAACCACACACACGCACACACATGCACACACACACACACACACCACCAACAAAAAACAACAATCCTAAAATTTAAATATTAGGTTTATTTTTGGTGTGGTAGAGAAAAAGTACAAAAGTGCATAGGCTATTATAATAACCTGGGCTTTAAGAATCAAAATAAATAAATGTTAATGTTTTGTAGGTTTGCTTCAGATAGATATATTTTTAGAAGTTCCATGGGGTCCTCTCTCTGGTCCCATGTTCCTAAAAGCAACTATTATAAAGAATTTCGTATGTATCCAATCCATACTAAGTTAGTACATACAGTAACTTATTTATTTCCACTTCTCTGAGTATTCTATTATACAATTATGCCACAATTCATGTATCTAATTTTCTGCTGATGGACTTTAAGGTTTCTTCCAATTATGCTCCTACAAATGGCATTGCAATGAGCTTCACAGCACATGTCTCACTGTGCATATATTTTTCAGGGTTTATACCTAGACATGAAGTTGCTGGGTCGTGGGGGTATGCTCATTTCCGGCTAGACTAAATGGCAAGAACTGATTATTTTAGTCAACTGGTTTATCTGTATTGCCTTTCCTGATTTGTTGTTCCAAAAAGTGCCATCCTACCAAAATTAGAAAAAATACTTTCTTTATACTGAGTAAGGAATTCAAAAATAACCAAACCAACCCCAAATGAGGTCTACAAGAAATGAAAAACATGTACTTTTCAGCTACCTAAATATTTGGCTTCTATTTTAAGGATGGTGGTGGCACTGGTTGTGTGTGTTTAGAATATGTTGAGTTCTAAACAGATTTTTCTCATCTTAACTTTATGGCACAGTGCTCCAACTGGCTTCTTGTCTCTACACTGTTTCTTTTATCTACTAAGGCTAAACTTAGTTGAAGAGACCCTCATACCATGGCTATTCATTACTTAATTTAGCCATAAATTATATGACAAGTATTTAAGTGTGAATATTCAAAGTATAACCCTAAAATGGAATTTTTCTGATAAATAAAACAACACAGATTAGTTTAAAACCATTTTCAAAGAAAAGCTGAAAAAGTGATTGCATTTCCTCCTCCTTGAGCATTGATCATTACTTTTTAAAAGATACACCCAAATTTTTTATAGCTTTTCTATAAGTTTATATTAGATCAAGGATTGGTGTAATGGTCAGTTTCAGGGTTTCAAAACGAAGCCCTGTTATCCCCTGCAGACAGCAACTCTTCTTTGACAAAGTTTTTGGCTTGTTACTTGCACTTTAGTGAGACTGAACCCTTAACCATGGGCCACCATGTGACCTGAGTTGTCCTTCATAAACTGGGTGTTGTATAACCCACCAGACCATAAAGTTGGGTTACACAGCAGACTCCTTTGTCAAATGTAAGTGGTATGTATGAGAATGGCTCAAGCAATCCCTACAGACACATGAAGAAGTAGCCAAATGCTCACGGTTCCTACTCCTGCTACGTTACCTTCTGTCCCCCAGCCTGCACCTATGGACTCATGGACAGCTCCCTATGATCAGCTGACTGAGAAAGAGAAAACTTGGGTCTAGTTTATAGAAGGTTCTGCACAATTCACAGGCTCTACCCGAAAGTGGATGGCTGCAGCTCTACAAGCCCCTCTGGGACATGCCTGGAGGACAGTGGTGAAGGGAAATACTCCTTGTGGGCAGAATTACATGCAGTGCACCTGGTTGTTTATTTTGCTTGGAAGGAGAAATGACCTTATTACTAGATTTGAGGTAGCCAAAGTATTCTGGGAGGAGTTACTGTAAAGTTTTACAATAGCTGTTTGACTTAAATAAGTCTAAATGACCTGTATGAATCTGGCCATTGGGCTGTGGCCAATGGTTTGGCTGTATGGACTTGGAAAGGACATTATTGGAAAACTGGTGACAAGAAAGTCTGAGGAAGAGACATATGGATAGAGGTACATAGGCAAAGAATGTGAAGATATTTGTGTCCAACATGAATGCTCACCAAATGGTGAACTCAGCAGAGAAGGACTTTAATAATCAAATGGATAGGATGACCCATTCTGTGGATACCAGTCAGCCTCTTTCTCCAGCCATCCCTGCCATTGTTCAATGGGTTCATGGTGGCAGGGGACAGGCAGGGCACATGGACTTACATTCACTATGACCAACCTGACCAGAGCCACTGTGGAGTACCCAATCTATTGCAGCAAAGATTAACACTGAACCACCAATATGGCACCATTCCCCAGGGGTGATCAGCCAGCTACCCGGTGGAAGGTAGATTACCCTGGATCACTTCCATTATGGAAGGGGCAGTATTTTGTCCTTACTGGAACAGACTTCTTCTGGATATGAGTTTGCCTTCCCTGCAAGCAATGCTTTTGCCAAAACCACCATCTCTGGACTTACAGAACATTCTACCCATGATCGTGGTAATCTACACAGTATTGCTTCTGACCAAGGAACTTACTTCACAGCCAATGATGTGTGGCAATGGGTCCATGGTCACAGAATTCACTGATCTTCCCATGTCCCCCAGCATCCTGAAGCAGTTGGCTTGATAGAACAGAAGAATAGCCTTCCGAAAACTCAAGATACAGCACCAGCTAGGTGGCAATATTTTGCAGAACTGGGGCAGTGTCCTCCAGAAGGCTATGTATGCTGTAAATGTGGTGCTGTTTCTGCCACAGCCAGGTTTCTAGGTTCAATAATCAAGGGGTGAAAATGGAGCGGTATCACTCACTATTACCACTTATTCACTGGCAATTTCTATTTCCTGTTCCTGAGACTTTATGCTCTGCTGGTATAAAGGCCTTAGCCCACAGCCAGGTTTCTAGGTTCAATAATCAAGGGGTGAAAATGGAGCGGTATCACTCACTATTACCACTTACTCACTGGCAATTTCTATTTCCTGTTCCTGAGACTTTATGCTCTGCTGGTATAAAGGCCTTAGTTCCTAGGGAAGAATGCTTCCACCAGGAGACACAGCAATGATTCCACTGAACTGGAAGTTGAGGTTACAGCACAGCCATTTTGGGCTCAAGCCTCTGCATCAAAACGCAAAAAGGGAACTGCTGTACTGGTGGTGTGATTGATCCTGATTACCAAAGGAAAACTGGGTTGCTACTATACAATGAAGGTTAAGGAAGAGTATGTTTGAAATACAGATCTTAGGGCATCCCTTAGTACTAGCATGTCTTATGATTAAGGTTGATGGAAAACTACAACCGTATTCAGGCAAAGGTTTGGGTCACCCTGCCAGGCTAAGAACCATGACCGGCTGAGGAGCTTACTGACAGCAGAGTTAATATGAACCTGACAATGGAAGAAGGTAGCTATAAATACCTGCTACAGCCCACATGACCAGTTGCAGGAATGAGAATTGTAATAGTTATGGGTATTCCTTCCTCTGTGTATGTGTGTATATGAAGTACATTTTTTTCCCTTCCCTCTTATTCCTTGTCATCTAACTTAAGGGGTTTTAATAATGGTTAACTTTACATCACAGTATTTAAGGTGTAGGATATCAAGAAGAGTAAACACAATCCAAAGACTCTGCATCCTCTCCTGGGGAGTGTTTTTGGTTGTATGAAGGATAATACCACCATGTTAGGCAGAAATATTACCTTGCTATTGTTACTTTCTATGTGAAGATCAAGTATGGTTCAGAGAGACATGTGCATGTGCCGAGCTGACGAGAGGTAAATTGTGATTGTCAGTTTGTGTTAACTTAGCTAGTCCCCAGTTATCCAAGCAAATACTAGTCTGGGTGTTGCCAAGAAGTATTTTGTAGATATGATTAATGTAAGACTCTTAGATAATCTGAGCGGACCTGATTCTATCAGTTGAAAGGCCTTAGGAGCAGAACTGAGGTCCCTTGATGAAATCCCACCCGTGGACTGCAGCTCCCACTTATTGCCCAGAGTTCCAGCTTGCCTTTCCTGGTGACCCTGAATCACAATAAAGATGTTACATCTGGGAGTCTTGAAGGGCTTTGAAGGACCAAAGGAATTCAGGGGTCTTAAAGGAGCAGACAGTAGTGACAATTTAGGAAATCAAAGTGATTAGTGGACCTACATACAGATAGGAAAAAGTGGTGCAGACTCAGGGACTTAGCACATGCTGTTCCTTCCACCAGGGAATTTTCTTCAGGTTCTTCCACAAATGTCCAAGACCACTCGTGATCTCTCAACCCATGGTCCATGACTCCTGCCACCCTGGTGTTCTCCTCACAGCACTCACTATTTGACAGTCTACTGCTTATTTGTCATCACATACATACTCTCTCAACTAAAGTTAAAAACCTTGTCCAGCAGGTTCAGCATTCAATCTTCAGTACTCTGGCATAGAGCTGGCACACAACAAACAGTTGTTGAATAAGTAAGGGTGCCATCTTAAAGGATTAAAGATGTCAACTTTGGGTGGAATTCACTAGTCAAAACCTGCTGCTGGTTGGCAATGCAGAAATGGGTAAACTGTAATATTCTAATTAATAGGAAAATATTGAGGTATATCCCTAATGGTTTTAAGTTAACGTTCATACAAACTCATGATCATCTGCAAAGTATTCCTTGTATCAGAAAAATGTTAAATTCAATAGATTGCCCTTTCAGCCATTTTTTTATTTACAGTTTGTGTTTAATGCAAATCAATTCCATAACATGAGAGGTCACTATGAATCAAAGCATAAATACACAAACACAATATACAATTCAAAATAGATGTACAGCATTCAGGTATGAAGCAAAAGGGGTGTTCATTCACACACACGGTAGCTTCCAATCTGTTTGATTTGGTTGTTTCTGCTTAGATTTCTAAGGACGGGGAAAAAGTGGCTTTAGTTATCAAGACTGCTGTGGCCATATTAGATACTGAAACATCTAAGCATCAGTGTGTGACCATGCGAACAAATGAATTCTTAGAAAGGTTTCTGTGTATCAAGGCAGTTGTAAAAGATTTACTGCAGAATCAAGCCCACTTTGGGGCATAGGACCAGGCTCTAACTATCTAAAAATATTGACAGGACCAGGCTCTAACTATCTAAAAATATTGACTGAAAACAAGAAGTGTTCCAAATGTGTCTATTCTGATCCATAGCTTTTTTAAAAAAAAGTATTTACAGAAAGAGTATAAAAGTTTTTGTGAATCTAATGCAAGTTAGCTTCCGGGACCAGGTTCTAACTATCTAAAAATATTGGCTGAAAACAAGAAGTGTTCCAAATGTGTCTATTCTGATCCATAGCTTTTAAAAAAAAAAGTATTTACAGAAAGAGTATAAAAGTTTTTGTGAATCTAATGCAAGTTAGCTTCCAGTCTTCACTTCCCAAATACTTGATTTACAGTTTTGGCTCCTTCACGTATTTGCCTTTTTAATTTCAAAATTTATTATTTTACCTTCAAAACAGATCATTTTTAAAATTGTAAAAAGTATGCAACATATGCAGAAATAAAAAGCAGCATTTTTTAATTATTATTTTACCTTCAAAACATCATTTTTAAAATTGTAAAAAGTATGCAACATATGCAGAAATAAAAAGCAGCATTTTTTAACAGTTGAGGTTAATGCAATAATAGTTGGGGTCAATGCAATTCTACTCTTTGGAATCAGTTGAGCTAAACGAATCTGGTGCTCTTGTTGAATGGAAATAGTGATGGGAAATGCCTGCCAGATAAGCAAGAGTTGCTCACAATGATGGCACTTGGGGTAGATTTCATCCATTGTTGCCCTGGCACATGTCAACTACTACATAAAAAGTCAAATGCAATGTCAAATCCAAAGCCTCAGAGGAAAAACAGTTCAGTTCCCAAGACAACAGTGATAGCTTAACAATGTAAAACTTCACCTAGAGTATATTGGCATTAAATTAGTACTGCTGAAACAATACATTGAGGATTTACAGTAACAACTGAAATTCCTTCTAATGTACATATAAATAGAATCATGGAAGCTCTTTTATGGCCTTATAGATTTAATGAACCAAATGAAAACTAAATCTCCATTCCACATCCCATCCTTTATCTCTAGATAAAATCTACTCTTATTTTCAAGGTAGAGTTTGAAGTGTCCATATTTCTTAAGCCACATTCAAGGAAATCATGTCTTAATTAATTTTGGATGTTGTCTCTCTTCCTCTTATACATGAAACTCCAGCAGATTTAATATTGGCGTGCATCATCTAGTCAAACCCTTCACTTGTTCTTCCAACCAATCAAATTTGGGATTCTCAACATTTTCTGGGTCAATAAAATAAGGTGTGGAAGTAGTAGATTTGATGAAGACCTGCTGTTTCCTTGCCACACTGGACTTCTAGACGCCATTTGGATTGGGTTCAGAAGATGGGGAAGTATAGACGTTTCTTGGCCCGAGTCTTTTAACAGTAGAGATGTAGGAGAGAGAGTGAGATGACGAGGAGACTGGCTGTGGACTGCAGGGCACCACCAGCCACCTTGGTGGTGGCATTAGCTGGATTGGGGGCAGCCGAGGTACTCTGCGAGGAGTTACTTGAAAGTGTTACAACAGTTGTTTGATTTGAATAAATCTAAAATATATAAAAAGTTACACAATAAATTTCCACATGTTACAGCTACCTCCACATACACTCTAATATACAATTAAGGTAGGATATATATATGTTTGTGTTGGGTGTTTTTTTCATGTGCGTGTGTAGCTGACTGGCACAGGGATCGAACCCTGGAACTTGGTACTATTAGCAGCATGCTCTAACTGAGCTAACCAGCCAGCCCCTGGCAATATATTCTTAGATTGCTATATTTCCATTGTTCTCTTACCCACATCATTAAATTCTGAATTCTTGCTCAGTCCCACCAACGTCATTCTCTTTAGTTTCAGAACAAACTACTTAGAGACACCTAAAGAATCCATGGAGCAACAAGAACAACCAAAAAAAAAAAGTTCAAGAACTATATAACCCTCGAGAGTATGACTGTTTTTAATTCTTTGCAAAGGAATAATGGACCAAGTTAACTAATCCAGTGTATGAGGTTATATTGACTTACAGGCATTGCAATAAGGTTTCCTCTATTTTCCCAGAAAGGCAGAGATTTTAAAGTTGCACAAAACTTGGACTTTAACTTAGCCTTTAACATAAGGGGGGCCTTGGGTATCTAATCTGAATATCTTAGCCTTACACTTAAGGGGAAATTGGGTATCTTTTCTGCGCCCTTGAAACCTTGAAATTACAACCTTTCTCCAAAATGGCCACAATAGGGGCTAGCTGGTTAGCTCGGTTGGTTAGAGAACAGTGTTGTAACACCAAGGTCAAGGATTGAGATCCCCATACTAGCTAGTTGCCATATAAAAAAGATGAAAAATTGCCATAATGTTTGTTTTCAATTGAGGGGGAAAAAATGAGTCCTTGCCATCCGGCAGAATGACTTCATCAAAAATACCATAAAGTCTGAATGACTTCACAAAAGACACCAAGAGGGTTTGGTGTTAAGTTTCACCAGCAGTAGCCTCATTGCTTGGTCACTAAGCTCAGCACTGTGGCCAAAAACCAAGGTTTCCCAGTGTCCCAGCGTCTGAGTGGCATCATTCACCACTGATTTTTCGAGCAACGAAATGCACAGTCCAGTGGGGCATGTGATGATCTCTCCTTTGTCATAGAACAAAGGCAGATCGGAGTTTTCAGCTCTCACTGCAACGGAGGGTTTACAAGGGCTTTCGATTATAGGCGGGAGGGAGGACATGGCACCAAGGGAGAGTCTGGGCCACATGTACATTTGGCTGCCAATTAATCCAAAGATAAAACCCTCCCTACATCAGCACCAGCTCTTTTTGTTGTAAAACCCATAAGGTCAGTAAACAAGTATTGCCTAAAGTATGTACAAATCCTATCCAAAATGACTAACGGCAACCAAAAAAGAAAACCTTGATCAAGTAAAATATATTTACAGGGCACCTACTGTGTGCAAGATTCAGCTATTCGTATCAGGAAACAGCACTCCGACTAAAAGGAATGCACTAACATGGTAATTTATTTAAAGCAAGGTTTTTGTTTTGGAGACCTGCTTTGGGATACCTGAAGGTAATTTCTTCTTTATTCACACAAGGAGTTTTAGTACAGCAGGTGACTTTTTTTAGAGCCCAGTGCAATCGGAATACAAGAGGTCCTCTACACCAATTAAAAATTTAAAAATTAGCGTTAATCTAGTAAATGGACACTAAAAATTTTCCCCACCAAGCTAGATTTATTCGTTTAACAAAAACCTCCCTCTTAAAATTTCGGAGGAAAAAAATCTGGTTGGAGACAGGGCGGGGGTGGGGGGAGTGTGTTTCTCGCGGCCGCGCCCTTCCCCCACCGGGAAATTGTGAAGGGCTGGGGAGCGCTGCGAGCCCGGAGCGAGACAATAGGGTGCAGTCACCCGGCCCGCGGTGGGCAAGAGCGCTCCACACTTTCGAGCTGCGCTCCCAGGTGAGCCCGGAGGTTGGATGTCTGGGGACCAAGGGCCCAGAGCGCCCAACTTTTCGCCCAACCGAAGGTGGTGGGAAAGTCACCCCGCTCCCTCACCCCCGTCCTCCAAGCCCGAGCTACCCGAGATATATGCCCCCTCTCTCCCCTTCGGGTCCCCCAGGCTCAGCCCCTGCTCTCCCTCGCAGGCGCTGAGACTCCACCCTCGCAGCAGCGCAGTGATGAGGGTCCCCGTAACCACGCCGGGGGCGAGGTCGGTTCCCGCGGTCGGAGAGGGCGGCGGTGGCAGGGACCGAGACAAAGCCTGGTGGGGAGTCGGTACAGAATCATCCCACCACGCCGCCTCCCTAGAGCTAGCCAATCTGGGTAAACGTGGAGCTCCTACGGTGACAAGTGATAGACGTGTAAGGTCGCATCGCAGAAAGGCAGCGTCTGGAGAGGGTCCCCGTGGGCTTCCGCCGGGATCCTCCGGGCAGTGGGGTGGGAGATAAGGCCAGTTAGCTGAGGGTTCCTCGGGATCCTCGAGCCAGCTCCAAGGGTGGAGGATGGGCATGAGCGGCGCTCCCCGAAAGGGACCGTCCCCTCTCTTTGTGTGGTGCTCTGGGAGCGCGAAGACACTCCGAGAGGGAAGCGGGCGCTCAAGGGACTCCGGGACGACCTCCCCTCAGAGCCAGAACTCCCCGGGCGGGGAGGGGAGCGCATATTCTCTTCCCCGCTGGCACCTCGGCCTCTGGGTGAAAGTGGGTGGTGGGCGCTAGGTCGCCTGGGAAGGAGCAGCGTGGAGCCTGGGGTGGGGCAGGGTCCTCCCGGCCCGCGCGCGGAGCTGCATTGTTCCCGGGGCCGTGGGAGGGGAGGGGGCAGCCCTCTCCCCTGGCAGGTTCGCAAAATTCTCTCTCCCAGACCCTGTCCCTGTCCGTAGCCCGAGGTAAGGGCGCAGGCCGGTTCCCCGGGGACGGTTCCCCTCCCCTGCCCCGGGGGGCGCGACCCTCGAGCCCCGCCGGGCGCCAGGGCCTCACCTGCGTGGGTAGGAGCAGTGCCAGAAGCAGCAGCCCCAGCCCGAGCCTGGCCACCATCGCTCTGCCCATGTCCCCTCCGTCGGTGCGCGGCGCGTCTCTCTGGATGCTGGGTGAGTGGAGAACCGCTGGCTCCGGGCGGATGCAGGCAAGGTGGGGAGCGCGGCGGGCCGGCGGGACCTTATATACCAGGACAGCCACAATAGCCGTG
>NW_007727525.1:221593-228494 GCF_000696425.1 Galeopterus variegatus
CGTAGTCGCGCCCCTCCCCGAGCGGCTGTGCTCCCGGGTCCTACCCAGGGAGCCGGGACCAACGTGGCGGTCCCACTAGAATTCGCCGCCCCTCTCGAACTACTGGGGACACCCTTCTTCGGTCTCTGTTGCAACGTTTAAACAGCATAAAAGCTCTCGGGATAGAGACGTTTACTTTTCCATAGTTGCCATTAGGCAATTTAATGAACTGGCGCAAATAGAAGGCTAGTCGTCATTATGCGAGTTTGGGTGGAATATTTTTTCCACTATGGTGAAGATTTTCAGACATACAGAAAAAGTTGAAATAGTTTTACTGGTGGAGTATTTGAGCTTAAGTTTTAATTGCAAGATTTAATCCTTTTAAGGTTTAGCCCAAGTGTTTTGTGGTCTTTAAAGCAAACAACAGAGACCAAACCTAGTAAGGTTGTGAATTTCTTTAGATTTTATTTTTGCAGAACAGTCTTGTTAAAAACAAGGTAAGTTTTAGGGAAGCAAAGTGACGATGGAATCCACAATAGCTGGTCTGTGACTGAAGGGATTTTTGTCTTAAAGGTCGGCCACTTTAGCTCAGTAATTTTCCATGTATTTAGATTTTATTTTTGCAGAACAGTCTTGTTAAAAACAAGGTAAGTTTTAGGGAAGCAAAGTGACGATGGAATCCACAATAGCTGTTCTGTGACTGAAGGGATTTTTGTCTTAAAGGTCGGCCACTTTAGCTCAGTAATTTTCCATGTTTAGGATGTGCTTGGGAACACGAGATTTTATTTATTTATTTATTTTTAAAGTCTTATAATTTTTTAATTAGCATATTCATTGTTATAAATCATACTTATTCTTTATGCCCCTTATCCATTCTCTCCCCTTCCCCTCCACTTTTTTCTTCCCCCTCCCCAGGAACACAACATTTTCTGCCCAGCACCAGTGGACTTTCCTGTTTCACAGTGTTACCACATTGTATAGAAATGCCTTTTTTGTGCCCAGCTTCTCCACTCCTCTTCCAGAGTGAAGAATGGACTGTTTATGACTCAGGAGTGCCTAGTTCCAAGGCACGGCACATAGCGAATCCTGCAGAAGTCGCTTGTTGAGCTGAGTGACGGTATTCACAGGATCCATTTATTCTGTCCTTCATCTTTGTTTCCTATCTCTCCTTCCCTTATCCCTCCCCACCTCCCACCTCCTTTATCTTTTTGGTATTAATGTAAGGAGATGGACTACTGGAGTGGTTAAGAATACAGCCTCTTAAAATATACATATAGAAACAACAAACTGTACCCCTTAAACATGTAGAATGAAAAAGAAAAAAAATAATCCAGCCTCTTGAGCCAGTCTGCCTGAGTTCTAATCCTGCTATACGTTTACTCCATGCAAAAAGCCTCAGTTTCTTCACCTGTAAAATGGAGATGATGATACCATTATTAATTACTTAGTAAAGAATCATTGTATATATAAGTGCTAGAGCAGTGCCTGCTTCACTGAGGTGCCAGGAACCAGAAGGTATTTACCTTCTTTGCAGCTATGTGACTCAGAGAAATATCAAGCTCCAAATAATACCCAAATTGTGAGGCACTCGGGTATATGCTTTGTTAACCATCTCATCACCAGCAAATGAGACTGCATAGTTCACAGAGGAAGTCCCTTCACATCTGCCAAGACGCTCTGCCTAGGCATCCTACAGAGGGTGTTGGGTATGTTGGCAGTTCTGTGCCCTGAAGGCTTAGCCCTGGTAGAGAAGCCCTCTTTATAGATCCCCACCCTACCCTATTTCCTATACTGCTAGAAACTCAAGAACCAGACTGAATTTTCCTTTGGGGTTTTTTTTGTCTGTAATTAATTCTTCCTATTCTTTATCCTCTTCTGGTTTTCCATAGTTTGCTTTTCCCTTAGCCAATAATAGCTCATGCTTCTAGACTAAATTGAGAACTTACCAGTTATCCTAAAATTTTTCTTATGACACATGGCCAATTCCTATTTTATAGAGAAATTATTGCATGAAATGATTTTGAAACTGACTGATTGCATAAATTGATGTATTGTGGAAAGTCATAACTTCCCATTTTCGTATTTTTTCATGAGGTAGTAGGTGACCTAACTTTTTGTTGCTAGTTATTTTCTGAATAATACTAAGGGAGCAGTACCTACAATTTCAAAGTGCAGAACTGAGAGAAATGATGAAGAACCAGACTGACACAGCACGTAGTGGACTCTGGGTTCAGACCTGGATTTGAATGCTGCTCCACCACTTTCTAGCAGTCTGACTTTGGGCAAGCTTCCCAATCTTCCTACACCTTGATTTCCTCATCTGCAAAATAGGGCTAATAATACCTACCCTCACAGGTGTATGAAATTAACTGAGTAATGTGTTTATTTAGCAGAGTACCTGGCACATAGTAAGGACTCACTAAGCTGCCACTTCCATTGCTATAGGATACATTCATTATAGTGTGGCTTTTAAAATCTTCCACTTGCTCTTTATTCAAACATCTTTGCATATGGCATTTTATTTGTGCATCTGTGAGGTTAGTGGGACAGATGGCATTAGTATAATTTTCATTTCTAAGGCACAGAGAAGTTAAGTAACTTACCTGAGGTCACATAGCCAGTTATGGTGTGATACCTAAATCTAGAACCAAAGTTTCCTGACCCAGGTCCCAAGTGTTTTCTGCTTTGTCACCGAGAACAGTCTGTTTCTTGTCTAGCCCATATCCTCTGCACCTAGCACTCAGTCAATATTTGCTGGATGAATGGATCAATATTAAGGGAGCAGGCTCATTTGCTTTTTAAGGTTAAATAATAAATCTTATTTCTAAGGGAATAAAAAATACGGGGGATAAATTATTTAACATTTTTAGCACTTTTTAGCAAAATGGATATGAAATACATTAATCCAATAAAGAATATTTCTTCTGTGCTTTATAGCACAGAGAGTAATTGGAATAATTAAACATTTATTTTAAATTCTCTTATATGGGGCTGCCCAGTTAACACAGTTGGTTAGAGCACAGCCTTATAACACCAAGTTTCGGTTCCACATACTGGCCAGGTGCCAAAAAGAAAATGAATAAATAAATTCTCTTCTACAATATGTGCTATTTTTATTTATGTTCACATTACTTCCCTTTAATTCCCCCCTTAATTCCATGCCACCCTGCACTTGGCCAGCATTGACTATTTCAATTTATCCTACTCTTTTAGCTAAGCTCTGTTCCCCACTCCAGCATGCTCCAACCATGAGATGGCAGTGAAGGTAAAAAAAAGTGAGCTTGTGTTTCTGACTGATGTCCTGTAAATCCCCAGCTGGAGCGTGTTGAATCAGCTTGACATTCTGTGGGGACGTGCTGCCCCCTGCTGGACATAGGGACCTCGGCTCTCACCGTCAAAAATAAAAACTCTCCTTTGTGCTGATTATAAAAGCCCTGAATTTTGGAAGCTTTATGAAGCTAATAAACCACAATGAGTTTCTTTGACTATTAGTTCCTTTCCCCCCTCCTAGGGTCACTCTAATTCTTTGGGGTCTTAAGCCTCATCCAAACAAACCAAATGTAAAGAGAAAGAATTGTGACTATTTTCAGATGCGAATTGAGTAATAGGATGCCTATCTCGAAGCATCCTGGGGATTGTTTTTTTTTTTTTTAAGAAAATGAAAGAAAAAGAAGTAACTCTTATTCTCTATGGCCAGAATTTAAATTCAGTGTCTCCATTGTGTTGGCAAGAATGTGAGAAAACAAGCTCTCTCATCGATACTGATAAGATTATGGAAAGCAATTTGACATTTATCAATATTAAAAATACATGTTCCATTTGACCTAGAAATTCTAAATTTTTGGAATTTAGCCTACAGATAAATTTACATAAATGCAGAAACATATATGTTCAGGAATTTGTTGCTGTTTGTTACACTGTTTGTAACAACAGTCAAGGATTGGGAATCACCTAATTATCTCATATGAATATAGAGGCCTGGCTAAAGAAACAAAAGGATACACACTCCAAATCATAAAATATTATTACATCACTAAAAAGAGCAAAAAAACATACAATATGTACTATAGGGGAAAATCTCCAAGATAAATTCTTAAGTGTAAAAATCAAAATACATAACTCTGTACAATATGGTACTATCTGTATTTTTTAAAAAATATATATATATATAGTTAAAGAAGGAAAGTATTTCTAACGTGGACCACAAATTGATAGTCCTTGCCACTAAGGAGAGGAACTAAGTGGGCACTGAAGGAGTGAGATGCATTTTTCTTTACATTCCAACTTGCATCCATTACCCATTCACAAATAGGTAAAATGATTTAAATAAATTAGTAAGTCAATACATTCAGTGGCCGTCCCCTTCCCAGCTCCTACAAAGCAAATATGTGAAAAGCCAACTTTCTCCAGCCCCGGGGGCCTCAGACTTGCCCTCTCTCTCCTCAGGAGCCCTCCTTCCATCAGTTGCAGGTTCTTGAACAGAAATTATAGTTTCGCCTCAGTTCATCCATCCTATGACAACCGTGAGACCAAATTCTCCCAGGTCCAGATGGTGCACAGAAAAAGGCTCTTAGTAAAAATGAAGAAAAAGAACTAAGCTGCAGAAAAATTAATGAGAAATCACTTGGCAAAGCATCAGTTCCCACATCTTGTTCTCCCTGCCAGTGCCTCGAGCTATGAAGACTTGGGGGGACAAAAAACTCCTGTGGGCAGAGTTTGCCCAGAGAAAGGCCTGAGCTGCATGGCTCATGCCACTAGACAGGACCTTTCCAAGATTCCCCTTCCAGTCAGGAGGCAGAGCCAAGGCTCACTGGGGTAATTAAGTTCCAGTAGAAATGAAATCTCGCTTCCACCTCACAGAAAAAGAGTCTCTAGACCACAAAAGGACCACATCATTTGTCATTTGCAGGCAGTCCCTAAATGATCCTTTGCTTGGAAATAATAAAATTAGAAGAGTGGAGAATCATGTATATTTCACACCCATATGATGATTTTTAGTCTTATTTCCATGTCCCTTTGTTCTCTCGGGTCTTCACATTCTGTTAGGCTTAAAGCAGGAGGATTCCTTATGCTATGAGAGATAAGTAAGATTTGAAGCAGCCAGGAAAACTGGAGTAAATTTTTTTATTTTTTGGCTGCTGGTGGGTGAGAGGAACAGAGGCCTTGACCTTGGTGTTATAAGGCTGCGCTCTAACCCACTGAGATCACTGGCCAGCCCCCTGGAGTAAGTATTTTTACAAACCGAAAGAACATTATAGCATATAACACAATATACACTTAATGAAATGCTACATTGGGCCTGAAACAGGGACCACATTTTCAGGCTTTGTAAAATCCTTTCTAAATCTGTTGACACCACTGTTCGAAGATTCCACTCAACAATATCTAAAGCAGATGCTGGCTACCTCTTATTCACTGTAGTTTTAAGATGTCTGTAGTAGTCAGCCATTAAAATAAGACCAGATGAGTTTAATTACCTAGGTTGAAAAAGGATTTTTCTGTCAAGAGCCATATATTTGTATGTCAATCTGTGAGTTTTTAAAAAAAGTTCTTCTAGGCTGGCTGCTTACTCAGTTGGTTAGAGCACAGCCTTGTAACACCAAGGTTAGGGTCTTGGATCCCTATGCCAGCTGCCAAGAAAAAAAAAAAGTTCTTCTCAATATTCTCTTATATATTTTTTCTTTTTCAGATTATAAGAGTAATACGTGTCCAATATAGAAAAGTTTGAAAAATACAGACAAGTAAACAAAGAGTGTTAAAATTACCCATAGCCCACTAACCAGAGGTAACCACTAATAATAAATTTTTGAAATCTTTTCTTTTTGTTTATATATATATATATGTGTGTGTGTGTGTGTGTGTATATACATACATATATATATAGAGAGAGAGAGAGAGTGTGTGTGTTTGCTTTTTTATTTGTTTTACTGAATTAGGAGCAAATGTACATGAAGTTTGTTTGAGTGGCTGGCCAGTACAGGGATTCGAATACATGAAGTTTTCTATCTTGCCTTTTTTCAGATGATAGAAAACAGTAAAAAAAAAAAAAAAAGTAATCACAAATTTTGTGGTCACATTCTTGCAAGGTTAATGAAATAACTCCAGTGACCTGTGCAAGTAGCAAGATCCAGAACCAACCAGGTCCTGGCTTCAGTGTGGTATAGTTGGTGGCATTTATCTGCTCCACATATTGATGGGGATGATTCTAGGTTTGGGGTTGACAGGACTTCCAGGACAATAGCGGTAATTTCTGGAAACTCTTGGAGCAAAGAGAATACTGTGGGCAGAACTCCCCGCTTTTCAAGAAGAGATGTCTGCTTTCCCTGCCCAGCCTTGTCTTACGTTCCCCACACCACAGAAGAAGTTTAGTGCACCCCATCAGAGGAGGGGATCTGGTGAGGACAACAGCCAATAGTGTTATATGTGAATTGGCATTATCTCAGGACAAAGTTTTTGCCAGCCTTTTTTTTTTTTTTGGTGGCTGGCCAGTATAGATCCAAACCCTCGACTTTGAACACCATGTGAGCTAACCAGCCAGCCCCTTTGCCAGGTTTTACTATATTTTTCTTTGCCATTACATGTTTTCCAGAAACATTATTTATGATGATTGCACAATATTCTTTCTAATTGGACATTTGTTCCTATTATAAATAACCTGGTAACAAACACCCCTATATACATGTTTTGTTTTTATTTCTAGTTATTTTCTTATGATACATTCCTAAAAGTAGAAGTCTGCATCTTGAAATAAACTGACAAATTGTCCTCCAGAAATGTACACTCACAACAGCAGTGTGTGAGATTGCCTAATTCACAAACCTTTGCTAAGTGTGAGAATTACAGTGCAAAATATATTTTTTTAATTTCATAGGAGAAAGAAATCTCACTTTTTTTTTTTTTTTTTTTTTTTTTTTTTTTTTTT
>NW_007727525.1:230274-236441 GCF_000696425.1 Galeopterus variegatus
AAAAAAAAAAAAAAAAAAAAAAAAAAAAAAAAAAAGGGATTTTTTTTTCCCTTAAAAAAAAAAAAAACCATCCATCCCTATATAGGGATCTGAACCCGTGGCCTTGGTGTTATCAGCACTGCACTCTCCCAAGTGAGCCACAGACCGGCCCTTTTTTCTTGTTTTTACCACATTCATCTTTTATCCATGTGAATACACTGTTGACATGAATACTTTTTAACCCACACTTTTAAAAAACATAAGAAAATTCCATATTAAGGACCAAATTCAGTTTCTTGGTCCTTGGAAGACCTATATTCTTTATTGTTACTAAAAGCGAAAAGAAAATTAATTCTAATTATTTATCTTAAATATTTTTCTGCCATGTCATTTGAAAACACCTATTTGCCTGCATAGAGTTTCTTAGGCTGGGTGGGAGGAAACGGTTTTTTTGCTACAGAAGACCTTGTAACTTTACTCTTTAAGATCCAGCTCAATTTTTCTTTTCCAGTTCTGAACCTGTTAAATATCAGATGCCTTGTAAGTTATGTCTTTAATGTTTCAACATAGACTAATTTCTTCTTTCCACTTGCCAGACTTGCTAACCAGTCTCAGAAACAAACATGAAAAAGCCACAGATGTATTACTTCTTCCAAAACCTAAGGAATTGTTTGTTGGTCTGGCTTGCTGCTCCTATTTTGTAGTCTTGGTAGTACATCCTTTTTCCACATAAGAACACCTATGATATTCCCTTGTATCTTTTCAGTACATAGTGCTGAAAGTTCTGCAACTTCTCGGATCGCATTTAATGAGTTATAGTGTAATGCTTGCAGACCCAATAGAAGCATATGTATTGTGCCTCTTACAGCCTTTGGAATATACATCATTTTCATTTTTTAAATATCTTCTATCTCCAGATGATATTCAGATTACTAATACTCATGTACCAAGGTTTTGCTATAAAAGTTTTGTCCATATGAATAATGTTGTGGCTTTAGTAAATGTCATTTTTCAACTGCAAAATTATCCTGAAATAAAGTAAAATCTGATTATTAAAAAAAAAAAAGAATAAAAATAAAACACTCCTGTCTGGAGAGGTCTGCATGCGGTCTGAAGGAATATTTGATACACACTTGCCGAAGTACATGGATGAAGTAATATCAAACAGGTCTGCATGTGGTCTGAAGGAATATTTGATACACACTTGCCGAAGTACATGGATGAAGTAATATCAAACAGGGTTAACTTGTTTTGTGGTTGTTTTGTTTTGCCAGCTAAATTGCTTGAGACAATAGAGGAGATACTGGGCGCCACTGTTGCTGGAAGTCCCTCACTCTTCCCTAAACTTCTCAAACTCTCTTTAAAGAAACGTACAAATATTTTAAAATCTTATTTTAAAGGCACAACAGCCAGTTTCCATGCCCAGGGCACCCAAGGGGAATGTCTCAGTTACCTTTTAGTTATTCTGAACACTTTTTTCTGTCCTAAAACACTGGAGGGTCACAGCACCCTACATCAGTATCAATCAGTCTAGACAGCAGCAATTCCGGGGGGAGGGGTGGGGGCGGGGTGCCGGCAGGAGGAGGGGTGGAACCCAGGGGGAAATGAATAGGGCCTTCCAGAGGGGGTGTAGTTCAAAACAATTTCTCAGAGTTCAGAATCACTAGTCATGGCATTTTGGCTTTATTAATTAGCCACACAGGATGTAGCATACATGGTGGAGCGTTAATCAGTAAAAGGCAAACAAATGACACAATGCATAAACAAATCATTCAGAATAATTAGCATTTATTCCCTGAATGTGTGGCTGCCTTAGCAAATAAGGAAACTCAAAATATCATGCTTAATTTGCAATTGTTTTTTCTCTTTAATTGCATCTGCCACTTGCTCTTAATTTGAAACAAATTAAACCCTGAAGGCAGCATCCAAAAGTAAGAAGACTAAGCATATTTCACCTTTGGGCAAAAATTATACAACAGCTTTATCCATTATCAAAAAGGACGAAACATTCTTCTCTAGAAGTGATAGACTACTTTCTGTTTCAATAGCATGCACAGTAAGTGAGAGTTATGACAACCAACTCCCTCTAGCGTGCTAGGCTACATAAGCTTCACGAAATTCTTGTCTCCTTGGACTTTTATACCAGTGCTGCCCAGTTATATATAATGCAAACCGCAGATTTTTAATTTTCTAGTAGCCACATAAAAAAGTAAAAAGAAGTGGATAAAATTAATTCTGATAAAATATTTTATTTAACCCAACATATCCAAAGTATTATCATTTCAACATGTTGTCAATATTAAACAATTATTGATGAGATACTTTACATTCCTTTTGGGGGGTATTACATTAGTTATCTATTGCAACGTAATAAATTACTACAAACTTAACAGCTTGAAAGAACACATTGTCTCATAGTTTCTGTGGGTCAGGAATCCGGGTACAACTTAGCTCTGTCCTCTGTTTCAGGGTCTCTCACAGAGCTGCAACCAAGGTGTTGGCCAGAGCTGGGGTCTCATCTGAGGCTTGACCAGGGAAGGATTTGCTTCCAAGCTCACATGGTCGTTGGCAGGATTCGGTTTTGTGGGCTATCAGACTAAGGGCCTTAATTCCCTGATGGCCACTCTCAGTTCCTTGCCATGTGGACCTTTCCATATGGTGGATTATTTCATCAAAGCCAGCAAGGGAGAAAGTCAATAGAGTCTGCTAGCAAGATGGAAGTTACCATCTTATGTAATGTCATCACAGGAGTGACATCACTTTTGTCATATTCTATTGGCTAGAAGCAAATCACAGTTCCCACCCACACTCAAAGGAGAGGTGCTTTCACAAGGTGTGAATACCAGAAGGCAGGAATTATTGGGAGCCATCATAGAGTCTGTCCACCACACATACTAAGTCTTTGAGATCTACTGTGTTTTACATTTACAACATATCTCAAGTCAGACCAGCCACATTTCAAGTGCTCAATACCCACTGGCAAATGCCTACTATATTGGACAGCATCATTCTGTATCGATGAACGCAGAGATCTGGGGAATTACAGGGTGTCCAAACATGGGTGTAAGCAATCGTGTATTTGTATAGAGAATTCAGTCTCAAAAGAATTGGAAGCATAGACATAGAAGATTAAAAACATTTTGTTATTTCTAATTGGTAAAGAACTTATTCACTGGCTGGTCGGCTCAGTCAGTTAGAGCACAACCTTGGAACACCAAGGTCAAGGGCTCGGATCCCTGTCGCAGCCAGCTGCCAAAAACAATAATTTACTAATATTGGCTAGCCAGTTAGCTCAGTTGGTTAGAATGCAGCCTTGTAACCCCAAGGTCATGGGTTCGGATACCCATATTGGCCACAGGGAAAAAAAAAAGAATTTTCTACTATTTTTCTAACTCTGGATCCTCAAAGCAAGTAGAGGTTGGAGAGCAGAATTTGGATTTGCTTTTACAATTCTATACTTCATACTTGCTCTAGCTCATTGTGGAAGTCCTTTAGGCTGAGAGAAAGAGTTAAACAACAGCAGTTTACAGAAGGGTTAGGTGAGCATAACATCAGAGGGCTCCCAGGAAGATATCTTGGTACATAATTTTACACCTTTCTCCTCAGTTCCTGGCAGGCTCCCTAGACAAGTCAATAGAGAATAAATCCTTTCCTCGCATGCCATTTTACCAGACACAGGAGGCTCAGAGGAGGGACACAGATGGGCGAGTTTTCAAAGCAATTCTCCAGCTTCCCACTTGACTGCTATCTAAGGGACTCCTGTGCAGAGAGGATCTGACCCCTGAGCATGACTGGTGGTCTGAAGAGGAGTCTGAAGATAGAATGCATTCTTTACTGAAGCCTGAGCATCCCACATGCAAGCCAGAGGGCTCACTCCAGTTCCTCCCCGTTCTTCCTGTGCCACACAGCACTCGGTTCTAATATTAATTTTATATGCAGATGGGCACTTTCTTCAATTGTTCACATGGCATATTCATGTATCTGTTTTCATGCCTTCCCTGTCTCTCTCTAAGGACAGCCCCAAACCTATGCCGACTTCTCATTGGAATTTCCAGTTGCACCTCCCCACCTGCTCTCTGAATATTTCTCTCTGAATCTTTTTCCCTTTCATCTTCAGCTCAACACATCTAACAGCAAATGTCCCCTTTCCTCTCATAAACCTGCTTCTTGTCCAGTCTCAGTTGCTCAGGCATTGAAAGTTGCAATCTCAAGTTAGCTGGTTAACTCAGAGAGTGATTGGTTAGAACATGGTGCTGTAACAACAAGGTCAAGGGTTTGGATCCCTGTACCAGCCAGCCACCAAAAACAAACACACAAAAAAGTTGCAGTCTCTTAATGCTCACTCTTCCTTCCTTGCTTTCATTTGCAATCATTTTCTAAATGATCAGTTCTTTTCTGTTGCCTTAGGCTCAGATTCTTATCCTCTCTTGTATGAATAATTTTTCAGTTTCTTCCTAACATGTCTCTCAACCTCATATTTCCCCACTTAAAAACATATGTTCTGAACAAGAGTACCTATTTGTCATGTTTTTCAATAGACATATTTATTGACTCCTCCACTCCAAAATACTCAATGGCTTTCCATCACCTGTATAGTGGTTCTTAATCCTGGGTGCATTTCAGAATCACTCATGGCAGTCTTTAAACATAGGCTCCAAGACAAAACCCCAGACCCACTGGCAAAGACTGCTAATTGTCTCTTGTCCTCCAGTACTTTCTTGCCCCTTCCTCCACAGTAAAAGAACTCTCAATATTTAAGGGAGGAAATTGCTGCCTGGGAAGGAGACTACCTTTTCCAGCCTCCTTTGTAGCAAGGTGTGGCTATGTATCTAAGGTCTGGACAATTGAATATGACAGAAATGGTGTCTACAGATTCTTGAGAAAGATTCTCTCTCCCCTTCTCTACTGGCTACAAAGCAGATGTGATGTCTGGAGCTGCAGCAGCAATTTTGGAACATGACGTGTTGAGCACAGCAGAACAAAAAGCTAGGATCCTTGATGGTAATAGAGCTGCCATATGAGCTTTGGCCTGCCCACTTTTACATAGGGGGAAATAGAGTTCTCTTTCTTGGTTAAGCCACTGTTATTTTGGGATTTCTGTCACAGCCAAACTTAATCCTAATTTACCTCATTCTCCTTTCTTAACCCATCCTGAAGATCTGCTGATTCTGTCTCCTAAGTATTCCCTCCCCTTCCATCCCTGCTGCCACTGCCTTAGTTCAGTTCCTCCACATTTCTTGCAAAGATTATTATGTTAACCTCCTAACTGCTCTTTCAGCCTTCAGTTTTGTCCCTTTCCATGCTGCCCAGGTAACTGGTTTTAACATACAAATCTGATCATTTTATTCCTCTGTTTAAAAATGTTAACCTCCTAACTGCTCTTTCAGCCTTCAGTTTTGTCCCTTTCAATGCTGCCCAGGTAACTGGTTTTAACATACAAATCTGATCATTTTATTCCTCTGTTTAAAAATCCTTCAGGGAGTGGCTGGCTGGTTAGCTCACTAGGATTAGAGCAGTGGTGCTGATAACACCAAGGGCAATGGTTCAGATCCCCATTTCCACCAGCCACGAAAACAAAACAAACCAAATAGTATAATGAAGGATTAAAAACCATAAAAAGAAAAAAAAAAAAACCTGATAAAATCCTTAAGGGAAAAACCCAAGCTGAAATTCTACAAACCAAATAGTATACTGCAGGATTAAAAACCATAAAAAGAAAAAGAAAAAAAAGCTTGATAAAATACTTAAGGGAAAAACCCAAGCTGAAATTCTTCTTTGTTTGGATGACTCCTGTGCATTTTTCAGGACCCAGATTCTGTGTCATCTCCCTTGGGATGTCATCCCTGACCCTCCAGTCTGGGTTAGGGCCATTCTGAGGTCCACCCCATCACCCTCAGGTCTCCATGCTTTCTTCTTTCATCATACATCTAACACAACCTTGCGACTTACTCCTCCCTAGCCTGAGCTCTTTATTATTTTTTTTTTCCGATATACAATGTGGTTGATTATTGTGGCCCATCACCGAAACCTCCCTCCCTCCTCCCTCTCCCCCCTCCCACCCAACAATGTCCTTTCTGTTTGCTTGTCGTATCAACTTCAAGGAACTGTAGTTGTTATGTCTTCTTCCCCGCCCCCGGTTTTGTGTGTGTGTGTGTGTGCGTGTGTGTGTGTGTGTGTGTGTGTGTGTG
>NW_007727525.1:237441-238009 GCF_000696425.1 Galeopterus variegatus
ATCTTTACCTGGTTTTGGTATCAGGATGATGTTTGCTTCGTAGAATGTGTTTGGAAGCATGGGATAATTCCAAGTTTTTTAATTTGTTGAGACTTGATTTGTGTCCTAATATGTGATCTATCCTGGAGAATGATCCATGTGCTGATGAGAAGAATGAATATTCTGAGGTTGTTGGATGGAATGTTCTGTAGATATCTGCCAAGTCCAATTGGTCTAGAGTATTGTTTAGATCTTGTGTTTCTCTGCTGATTGTTTGCCTAGATGATCTGTCCAATATTGACAGTGGGGTGTTCAGGTCCCCTGCTATTATGGTATTAGTGTCTATTTCCTTCTTTAGGTCTAATAGAGTTCATTTTATAAATCTGGCTGCTCCAACATTGGGTGTGTACGTATTTATGATTGTTATGTCTTCTTGATGGATCAGTCCTTTTATCATTACGTGGTGTCCCTCATTGTCTCTTTTTTAGTTTTTAGTTTAAAGTCTATTTTGTCAGATATAAGAATAGTTACTCCAGCTCATTTTTCTTTTCCGTTTGCATGGTAAATCTTTTTCCATCCTTTCACTCTT
>NW_007727525.1:239864-243447 GCF_000696425.1 Galeopterus variegatus
TGAGGGCCCTGATGTTCGGGTGAGGAGGGGCCGCCGCTGCTGTCGCTGCCAGGTGAGGAGGCGGTACCGCTGCTGCTGCTGCCGCCGCTGCCACCGCTCCGGTGCCAGTCTGATTCCTGCTGCAGCCGCTGAGCTTTTCACGGCAATATCCTCATGGGCCGGGGGTGGGGGGTCTTTGTCCCCCTCCCCGGGGGAAGCAGCGCTCTTCTCGGGTGTGGGGCTCAGGCGATGCCTCAAATACGACTTCTAATCACTGTATTTGTATATGTCTTAAGGCAATATCCTCATGGGCCGGGGGTGGGGGGTCTTTGTCCCCCTCCCCGGGGGAAGCAGCGCCCTTCTCGGGTGTGGGGCTCAGGCGATGCCTCAAATACGACTTCTAATCACTGTATTTGTATATATCTTATATGCTGTTTAAGGTTTTTGAAGTACTCCAGAGAATCAGCCAAACTAAACTTGTAACTGATTCCCAGTCCATCTCAGAAGTTCCTACTAGGAAAATGAAGTCTATCAGTGCCTTTCTTCTTTTGCACTAGCTTGAGCTCTTTAAAGAAAGGAAACACATCTTAATCTTTGTTTCTCAAGAGCCTAATGAAGTGCCTACTACATGATAAGTCTTCAACAAATGAATTACCACAAGGAACCACCAGAATCCACGCACGAAGAGAGGAAGGATATCTTTCACTCTAACTTTTCCTATTCACTTTGCTTTGAGTTTATTAATATCCTAGGCTAAGTAGAGAGCAATTGTGTATTACACCATAAACAGCGATCCTGGAAATGTTTCCAGTTAATTCTTAAATTAGGATACAATTAAGCCTTTTGGTTAATCCAAGGGCCCTTAAGCAGTGGTTTGTTATTTACAAACTATATTTTTAAGAAATGTCCGTCCAATTACAAACTGAAATTTATGTGAGTTATTCTCCCAAAATTTGTGGATTTTTTTAAATCCAAAAACTGTGTTTTATTTTAACTCTATATGAAGGCTGACTTAGTTGTTTACCTTTCCACTATGGTGATAATTTTTCATTTGCCCTAGAGCCTCAGATATGGCCACCCTAGGTAGAACATGGCATAACATTTCAGGCTCACCTGTAACCTTAAGGGACCTGGTGGACCTGAGCTCACATCTCAGTTCAGCCACTTACCCCATAGACTTGCCTTTCTGAGCCTCCTGTAAAATGAAAATTATCATACTTACCCTGTAGACTGTAATAGGATGTGAAAATGGGAGTCCTTTTTGTCTTCATTTCAAATGAAGCCCAAAAACAATCAACAAAACAACAGGAAGAAGTTCTCCACATTCCAAAGTGGGGTGCCAGGTGCCCCTGCAGGACCTGCTAAGAGCTGGGGCTGCTTTTCCCTGGCCCCAGCCCAGCGAGAGGTGCTTTAAGGGGAACACCAGGAAAGATGAACACTTGTCTCTTGGAGTTCAGTGGAACAAAAGGGACTGAAAAACGTGAAAGCCAAGGCAGCGACAGAGCAGAGAAGGGGCCGCACTGTGGGCAGGCTGCTCGTCCTCCCACGACAGCCCAGAGGCTTTCATCTCCACGTTCAGCTGCGGGCTCCTAGAAGAGCCAATCTGCGGAGAATTTTGAAAGGCACCACCCGAGGTGACATCCTGCCACGGGCAAGTCAGCCTCAGTAGGGCCTGGAGGTGTTCTCGGAGTAAAGACTGAGGGTGTCAAAAGCAAGGCAGTGGCCTGCCTAAGTCAGGGCTGCTTCCACACAAGGAGTGGACCCCATGAGCTTGAAAGAGCTGCTGCAATCTGCTCGGTGTGCATAATCATATTTGTAAGCGTGAATTAATGCTTGCTGGGCATGCGCGACATCCCTGGTCCCACTGAAATGGATCATTAAACTCCCAAGTCACAGTTCTCCTGGGGACCGTAACCCGTAGTTCTAAAAACTCTCTCCTAAATTTTCATCAGCGAATAGCAGTCAGAGGAAATACAACATTCATTAAAAAATGTTTTTAAACCAGGGTGGAGAAATGTTAGTGCCTAATTTGATTTTATGTGACAAGTAGGTAATGGGAAGGATAGTGGACTTATAAAAATGCCCTCGCACATTATAAAGGTGTCATTAGTTAAATTCTTGTAGTAGAAGGAGACGCATGACTTAACATATCATGTAATTCAAAGAGTAGCGTTGGGTTTGCTGGTTAGCTCAGTTGGTCAGAGCGTGGTGCTGATAACGCTAAGGTCCAGGGTTTCTTCCCTGTACCGGCCAGCTGCAAAAAAAAGAGTAACATGACAGCGTGACATCACCACTCTCCCCACTCGCTCACTCACCCTTTACCAAGCAATTCTAAGAGGGTAAGACTTCATTTCTCGCCTGGAGCTGAGGTGACACATTAATACAAACCAAATTCCAGACCCAAAGTATAGGCACATCCAGGCTGCCCTTAAACCCAGGCAAGGGGCCCTGCCCTGTGCCAGCACCAGTGCAGGTAGGATCAGATGCATCCACTCGGTGACTAACGCTGTTCATGCCCCAAGGAAGCGCTTCTCTACATCTTGTCCTATGTCCTCGAAACAAAAGGTACCTGACTACAAATGTCAGGACGGCTGGTGGGTTGTGCCACAGTTGAAGAGGGACATTGCTTTGGTTGTGGGAAGGATGTGAATGGCACAAAGACTTAGGTAAGAGGAAAACTGAATTAATTAACTTGTCAATCTTTCCTCTCAGATGTCATGAATGCAACAGGTTTTTGCATAAAGAATTATAATTTCCCAGTGAGCTGACGGTCCATTTTCTTCCTTCTCCTCATGTTCCAATTTGTGGTTCTGCAGGTTCTCAAGACTTGCGGTGGTATTCAACACAGTTGCCCATAGCTGCTGAGGAACATCTTGCAATTTGCTATAACATGCATGAAGCGTGATACAAATTTTTTACATTGGAAACAAGATGGCCATTGAACACCAGCATTGAGGTAACTCTGTTTTTATTAAAATATTCAATGGAAATTAATTAAATTTTCAAAAGATAAATTTAAAATGTCAGCTTTAAAGAATTTTGATTTAAAATGTTGAAACTCATTAACAATACTTTGCTCTTTACTTTTTAATTTTAGTAGATAATTTGAGTATTTTGGAAGAAAAGGAAATAACTTTGTGAAATACATATATCAATTTTAATTTTCCTATTATTTGTATTTATGTTAATATGCATTTTAAATGAAAACTTATTCAAATAATATTTAAATATGATATTTTCTTGGTTAATCCTTTAGGTCATTGCTTTTCTTTTTCTTTTTTTTTCTTGGTGGCTGGCTGGTATGGGGATCTGAACTCTTGACCATGGTGTTACAGCACAGAGCTCTAACCAACTTAGCTAACTGGCCAGCCCCATTACCAAGAATCTTGATGATAACACAGTGATTCTGCATAAGTAAAGGCAGGGGCTGGCCAGTTAGCTCACTTGGGAGAGCACGGTGCTGGTAACACCAAGGTCACAGGTTCTGATCCCTGGCCCAGCCAGCTACCCCACTACAAAAAGAGTATGTTTAGAAGTTAAGGTGAGAAAAATAAGTTTACAGGGCCGGCCCGGTGGCGCACTGGATAGTGCGCCGCTTGGGAAG